>NW_027523210.1:162763-239866 GCF_052094955.1 Ictidomys tridecemlineatus
GGCCTCTGCTTCCCACCCCCGAGTGTCCCCAGCTGTTAGGGCACAGGCACGGCCCCCCTGAGGCTGCAGGACAGCACCAGGAGGCTGTGGCCCCCGGGGAGGGGCATCAGGGGAGGGGCCCTAGGCTGCATGCCACCAGGGTGAGGTGGGCAGAAGTCGGTGCTCGGCTGAAGGAGGGCGTTGAAGGGAGGAGTCTAAGGTGTCTGGACCCTCCAGGACGACCCCTGTGGGACCCTCCAGGACGACCCGTGGGGGACCTCCAGGACGACCCGTGTGGGACCCTCTAGGACGACCCGTGGGGGACCCTCCAGGACGACCCGTGTGGGACCCTCTAGGACGACCCGTGGGGGACCTCTAGGACGACCCGTGGGGGACCCTCCAGGACGACCCGTGGGGGACCTCCAGGACGACCCCTGTGGGACCCTCCAGGAAGACCCCTGTGGGACCTCCAGGACGACCCCTGTGGGACCTCCAGGACGACCCCTGTGGGACCTTCCAGGACAACCCGTGGGGAACCTCCAGGACGACCCGTGGGGGACCCTCCAGGACGACCCGTGGGGGACCTCCAGGACGACCCGGATGGGACCCTCCAGGACGACCCCGTGGGACCCTCCAGGACGACCCGTGGGGGACCCTCCAGGACGACCCCTGTGGGGACCCTCCAGGACGACCCGGATGGGACCCTCCAGGACGACCCGTGGGGGACCTCCAGGACGACCCGTGGGGGACCCTCCAGGACGACCCCTGTGGGACCCTCCAAGACGACCCGGGGGGGACCCTCCAGGATGACCCGTGGGGGACCTCCAGGACGACCCGTGGGGGACCTCCAGGACGACCCGTGGGGGACCTCCAGGACGACCCGTGGGGGACCTCCAGGACGACCCCTGTGGGACCCTCCAGGACGACCCGTGGGGGACCCTCCAGGACGACCCGTGGGGAACCCCTCCAGGACGACCCGTGGGGGACCTCCAGGATGACCCGTGGGGGACCTCCAGGACGACCCGTGGGGGACCCTCCAGGACGACCCCTGTGGGACCCTCCAGGACGACCCGTGGGGGACCCTCCAGGACGACCCGTGAGGGACCCTCCAGGACGACCCGGATGGGACCCTCCAGGACGACCCGGGGGGGACCCTCCAGGACGACCCGTGGGGGACCTCCAGGACGACCCGTGGGGGACCCTCCAGGACGACCCATGGGGGACCTCAAGGACGACCCGTGGGGGACCTCCAGGACGACCCCTGTGGGACCCTCCAGGACGACCCGTGGGGGACCTCCAGGATGATCCGTGGGGGGCCTCCAGGACGATCCGTGGGGGACCTCCAGGACGACCCGTGGGGGACCTCCAGGACGACCCTGGGGGGGGGGACCCTCCAGGACGACCCGTGGGGGACCCTCCAGGACGACCCCTGTGGGACCCTCCAGGACGACCCCTGTGGGACCCTCCAGGACGATCCGTGGGGGACCTCCAGGACGACCCGTGGGGGACCTCCAGGACGACCCGTGGGGGGACCCTCCAGGACGACCCATGGGGGACCTCAAGGACGACCCGTGGGGGACCTCCAGGACGACCCTCGTGAACCCTCCCAGGACGACCCGGGTGGGACCCTCCAGCCCAGGCTTGCTCCCTCTGTGCCCTTAACTTGGCTAGGTTTTGGGGAAGGTGAAGGTGGAATTCAGGGACGCGGTGTCTCACGGTGACCTCTGCTTCAGGCCTACAGGTGGACCGCAGGGGGTGGGCAGAGGGAGGGGACCTCTGCCGAGTGTGAGCTGGGATGAACCCGTCTCTGCTGAGGGGCCTCAGCGGCACCGTCTGGAGGGAGCCAGGCTCCTGCGGGGACTGGCCGTGGAGAAGGGCCCGAGTAGACGAGGTCCTGAACGTGACACACTTGGATCCTCCTGGGACACCAGCAGAAGCAGCAGGAGGCCTGGAAATGGGCAGGGAGACCGCAGCCCACCAGGGACAGGGAGGAGAAGCGCTGGAGCAGAGGAGATCAGGAGCCACCTCCTAGAACCCAGCAGAAGAGCTGGAGGAGCAGAGGCCAGTCAGCCAGGTCCATGTCCCAGGGCTGACCGGGAGGAGGCCAGTCCCCTGCACTTGGCTGAGGACAAGGAAGTGGGGGAGCAGAGGAGTCCGGCCCTCAGTCTCTGCTCTGCAGCGGGGGCCTGTGTGGACAACGGGGGACAGACGAGGAGGTCCTCCTGTGGCTTGTCCCAGCCTCTGCGGCGGGAGGCGCTTTCCAGCAGGGGAAGGGCAGTGGGGCCAGCGGCACCACCCTGGCCTGGGCAGGGTGTCCTCCAGGGGCTTCCCCCAACATTCGTCCAGAGGTCTGCCAAAGGGGAGGTCCACTGACCTCTGAGTCTTCTCCCAGTGATGGGAGGGGACATCCCCAGGGGAGTCCTAGTAGGGTCCTAGCGAGGGTCCATACGCCCAGGGGAGGCCCAATCACAGGTGGACACTTGGTGCTGGCAGAGGAGAGGAGATGTGGAATGCGAGGCCCTTGTTCAGCCAGAAGCCAGGATGGTCGGCGGTGAGGACGTGCCCAGCAGGGTCCGCGATGCCCTCTCACGGCCTGCCCAGCCTGTGGTCTGCGCCAGTAGCCAGCGGAGGAACGTCAAGAGCTCCGTCTGCCTGCTGGAGAGACAGTCCCCACGGGGCCCTCCTCCCACCAGCTGAGGGCAAAGGCACGCCCTGGGGACCAGGAAGGGGGTGGGCTCTGGTCACAGGGGAGCCGAGCCTGGAGCCTCCCTGTGGGATCCCCCGCAGCTGAGCATGGCTCCAGGGTCCCTGGCCCTGTCTGTGGCCTCCCACTCATTAGCTGGGCTGCCCCAAGCCACAGCTGGGCAGGCACTTGGGGGGGAGGGTCCTGCAGTGCTGGACGCGTGCCCACAGGCACCCCCTGCTCAGAGATTAATCTGGTGTCACCCGTGTCCAGATGGAGTCGGAGAGCTCTGTCACCTTACCCTCCCTCCTGGAGGGCTTCCCTCCCCCGACAGGCTCAGCCACAGGGTCTCCCCGCCGTGTCCGGGAGCGAGCAGCGCCAAGGCTCCAGAGGTGGCCCCTGTGACCATGGCTGCGCAGGTGAGTCCAATGTGAAGTGAGGGTCAACGCGGCACAATAAATGCGTCTCAGGGTCTGTTCCCTGTAACTACAGAAAATGGCTTAATGTAGAATTCTCATGAGGGAAACCTCGCTTTTAAGTCATCACCTAAGGACTCCTCACACCCTGGTCCCCACTTTCTTTTTCTGAAATAAATTTTCCAACAAACCAAACTGTCCTCGTACAGTCTCCCTGTTTTCTGGAACCGGCTTCTCCCTGGAAACCTCCGCTCCCCTGACTTGGAGACGCCCGCCTGCGATTTAACCCGGGTCGGCTTGACGCACTTTGAAAATCCCGTCTGCGGGTAGTGAGTCGGGTTCCAGCAGGCCAGGCGTGTCCTGTGCTTGGGGACGACCAGGGAGCCTGGCCGGTCCCTGGTGCCCCCACGGCTGGCCTCCTGTGGAGCAGCAGGCTGGCAGCCCCGCCCCCAGAGCCCCTCTGCTGCACCACACCAGCTGAGGAACCCGCTTCTGAAAGTGTGTCCCCCAGGAAACGAGGACCCGCCAGGCCAGGGTCACAGCCACCCTTCTCTGCTGAGATGCAGTGACCGAGGCTTCTCTGTGACCTTGTTGCCTCCTCCTGCTGCCTGGGTAAGTCCTTAAAGTGGGGAACACAGAATCATGTCCAGAGCCAGCCTCCCTCCCCAGGACCCCACGTGGTCTCCACCCTGTACCCTCCCCTAAAGGCAGCAGCCACCAACCCTGAGCCGTCTCCTAGGGCGCCCCCTGGTGGGCGTGGGTGTCCCTGTCCTACCAGCTGCTCTGATTTGGGGACAGCCCTGCAGGCTGTGGGTGGCTGGAGAGGACTGGGAGCAGCACAGCTGTGGGGCTGTCAGGGGGCGGCCGTGTCATGCCATGGACAACTGTCTGCCTAGAACAGCAGCCCTCTGGAAAAGGCCAGGTCACTGGATGCCCCAAGAACCGAGTGTGCAGGGGCACCATGCCCTGTGGCCAAGCAGGATGACTGTGCCCCCCATATCTGGACAGAATCTCCCTCCCCCACAGGTGATGCCTACGGGGCCCCTCAGCATGCTCACGACTCACCTCTGCATCCTCCATCTGCACGTGGAACATGAAGGAGGGGCCCCTCCAGGTAGGTGCCACACCTGCTCCTGGCCACGAGCCTGCGCTGAGCACGCAGCATGGGGACGGCAGGCTGTGGCAGTGCTGGCCCAGGGAAGGTAGAGGGGGCAGCCACAGGCCCAGGCCATGGGCACAGCGCCAACATTTGTGAGTAACGTGTTTGCAGCTTTCTGTCACTGGGACAAAAGGCTTGAGGACATCAGGTCAGGAGGAAAGAGGTTCCCTGGCTCACAGCTACAGAGGTCCCTGGTCTCTCGCCCCACCACTTGGGGCCTCAATGAAGCAAGCATCCTGTGGGGATGTGGGGGCAGAGCAGAGCAGCATGGCCGCTGGGGGGGAGGGGGAGGGGCAGGGGACACGACAGCCTCCAGGCACCTGGACCTGCTTCTCCACTGGCCCTCCTGCAGCTCACCACTTCCCACTGCTCCCAGCCGGAAGCCAGCCTTCCACCATGACTGAGGCCCATTCCAGACCCACACCCGGCACCAAGAGACGAGGCTGTGACCGCGGAGCGTGGCGGCTGCCGCTTTCCTTGGCTCGACCTCCCGTTCTCCATGCCCTGGGCCACGGTCCTCTCCTTCTCTGACTGGGCCTGGTGTCTGGCTCCCTCCTAAGGCTCCTGGTGACAGCACTGGACTCACCTGGATGATCCAGGGTCACCTTCTCATCTCGAGATCCAACACAATCCATTGGCCAAGCCTCCTTTGCCGCATGAGGTGACACAATCACACGTACTAGGGACGAGGACTGGACATCATGGTGGGGGCAATGACTCTGCCTCTGGGACTGCAGACAGACGGCTTGACAGTGCACACAGCAAGACACCTGCGGGACGCCCTCTCCTTCCCAAATTGCCCTCCGTGGCAGCCTAAGAGGGAACTGTGCACACTAACACCAGGGAGCGCCTGCTGGGCCAGCCCTTCTCGAGGTCAGCGTAATGGCCCGAGGACCTGCGGGCACCTTGTCTGTGCTGTGACATCAAGGTCACTGTGGTTGGGAACACTGGTGACATCAGCATGCTCAAGGTCACTGGTCCATGTGCTGCTAGAATTGAGGCTCCCAGGTTCCCCGGGGGACAGCAGTCCTGAAAGTCACGGTTTTGCTTTCGGATTTTAAAGCTCCCCCCTGCTAAGGCATGTGCTCATGGACCATGTAGAGCTCTCTGTGTCCAGCCATCTCCACGATGTCGAATGGGACATTCCCGCCTCACTAATTTGGGAAGATTAAATGAAGCACGGCTGCAGGCCCCTTACTTCCTGAGCAGGGGCTGGCAGACGCCGGCTCCTTCCCTTCCTGGCAGGCGCAGCCCCTGCAAGCCTGCCCCTCCGCCAGTGTCAGCATGAGGCTGACATGGTGAGGAATAGTGTGTCCTCTCCACCTGCAGATTTCTGTTTCTCCCAGCCCGGAATAGCTCAAGTAGGCTGTGACCTCGGCAAGCACCCTTGAGAGAGTCTCGAGGCGCCTTGAGAAATTGCGCAAGAGGCGCTCTGCATCTGGGCTGGATCTATTATTCATGCACGCATGTTTCAGCGAGCACGGTAATTTAGAGTCTCTCAGAGTGCTCTCTGCAGCAGCTATAAACCACCTTCCATGCACTCTGGGAAAAATCACCTTTCCCTCCCTGCAGCTGGGGGCATGCCAGAGAAGTCGCCCAGAGAAGCAAGGGCCAAGGTGGGGCCAGGCAGTTCAGAGCTCTTCAGAGCCCTGCAGACCTCACATCGGGGCCGCTGCATCCCAGCCGCCTCCTGCATGACCTCCAGAGTTCTGCTTTCTCATTGTGAAATGAGTCACGGCGCGAGACGCCTCACAGTCGGGCTTTCTGCAGGAGAAGCCCAGTCCAGCTCCCCCTCCATGACCTACAGCAAGTAATTTACTGCTCTCCAAAATCAGCTCTGTGGGGCTATGGACGCCTGCCTTCAGTGTTCCAGGAACCAGAACGCTGAGCACACACTGGGCACACGGAGGCATGGATCTTCTGCATATGCATATTCATCTCCATCTTCACAGCTCCCGCTTTAGAAAAAGGCTTAACTTTCATGTCTACAGAGAATACAATAAATACAGAGGCACAGATTTTCCCAGGAAACATCCCTGACATGGAGCTTACACCACCCATGCATACTAAGGGGTGGAGATGAACATAAAGAAAAGGAAAGAATGAAATTAACATCCACTTCAGATGCTAGAGATGCCAGGAGGAGAAGCTCCTCCAGGATCTGGGAGGCCAGAGCTGGTTTCTGATTTTGCTTTTTGCTGTGATAATGTGACAGGTCCAGAGTGGCTGCTTCCTTTCCTCTGAGTGCCAGATTCTCATTTCTATTCTCCCCCCGTCTCAGCTCACTGCAGAAGATAAATAGCATCGCTCCGCCCCGAGTGGGCCGTGCTGTGCATGAGCTGGGTGCAGCTCCAGCCCCTGCACGAGTGGGGCCCCCGCCCACACCAGGCTCTGCACACACCACCAGCCCGGCTCTGCACGGCCTCTCCTCCTGCAGGCTGGGCCTGCCTGACCTCTCCTCACCCCGCTGCGGCTGGAAGTGGCACTTCCGCTGGCTCGCCTAGCTCACGGTTGTCAGCTGGTGACAAGAGCTTCTGTGGAGTGCAGAGCCCAGGGTGAGAGGCACAACAGGCTGCAGCCGCACACCTGCAGTCCCACTGGGGCGGTGATGCCTGCTCATGCCGCAGGTGGACCCCAGACGCCCATCACAGGCAGACCTGGAGGTGGGCTCTTGCTGGGATCCTGCCAGCTTTGAGGTCCCCTAGACCTGCCCCTGTCACTGCAAGGGTGGTGATGTGCCCCTGGGGGGCAGAGAGACAGCTAGAGCCTCCTCCTCTGGCTTCTCAGGGCCTCTGTGCTATCTCTGTACCATCTATGGGAAACATAACCCGTCTGGCGGCAGACAGGGCTTCCGTGAGTGCCCTGAGTGCCACCGAACCAGGCACCTTGGACGGTGCATGCTGACCAGTGGCACTCGTCTCCATGCAGAAAGCCAAGCCGCGATGAGGGCAGCCTTCTGAGGCCCTGTGGTCTCTAGAGCTGGGTGGGACCGTGGAGGTCACCTCCAGTCCCCACTCTCAGGAGCACTGTGGCCATGCCAGACCACAGGCGGGAACCCAGGGAAGCCCTGGTCTCTGGGCCCTGCAGGGCAGGACCCTGGCCTCCTTTCCCGCCCTCCTGCAGTTCCCTATCAGAGGCCAAGAGCTCCAATCCACGTGGGCTAGCAGAGGAGCCCTGGGTCTGGCCCCTTCTCACTGCTCTGCAGACTGGGGGCCTGGGGCGGCAGGTGCCCTCCTACCCACAGCTACAGGTGTGGCCAGGCCCCTGGGGCACGTGCGCCCATCTGTGAGTCCTCTTGCTATTTTATGATGCTGTGATGAATGAGCTCACCCAGGGGTCCTCGCAGCTCCAGGGGCCGCTCTGGTCACTCCTCACAGGCAGCAGCGGACAGGCCAGAGATCCTGAGACTGTCTCAGTCTATAGTGTCCATCAGTGTGGCTCTTATCGGCTTCAAGAGGCCTGCCAGCATAAATAGGCTGCCCACTCCTCAGCAGGGTGTGGCTCTGCTGGACCAGGCCCTGGGCCCCCGGTGGCTCCAGAGGGTACCAGCAAGTCTGACTTGCCCACTCCCAGAGGCGGTTCAAGGCCAGGACCACAAGACCAGCAAGAGGATGAGCCGCTGAGAGCGGGCACTTGCTGTATGCGCGTGGGTACACTGTGAAGGCCAGGGCAGGCTGGGTCTCCTGGTAGGGAGAAGCAGGGGCCTGGCTTTCACTGTGCGGGTCTGAGATGGGCGGGCTATCTTGGGGCCACCACTGATTGAGCAAAAGCTATTTATCAAGCACCTACTGAATGCCAGCCCCAGTGGGTAGCTCTGTCACAATGTGGACCCAGCATAGGAGTTGCTGGCCAGGAACTATTAGGCGGCTAGTATCACAGGGGCAGGTGGACAAGCTCCCTTCAGGAGGGAGAGTGTCCCCAGCAGGTGGGCACCTGATCCCTGGGACAACTGTGAGCCTCCAAGAGGGTCCACAGACCTGGAGGGCAATGGGAAGGACCAGGGGAGGGAAGGAAGCGGCACGGGGCAGAGCAGTAGCCCAGCGTTTGGGCGGGAAGGGCCTGCAGAGCAAGAGGGGACCCGAGGTGCCTGGGAGTCTCCACCTCGGCAGTGGCAGGTTGAATGATGGCAGAGCCAGGACAGGACTGTGTCAGTGACCAGGAGGCAGAGCAGGAGCAGACCTGGGAGGGGTGGTGCCCTTGGCTGTGAGTCTACTGAAGGGTGGGGCACTTTCTGCTCTGGGTCTCTGAACACCTCTTTCCACAGGAGGGACACACCCTGGCTCAGGCCCAAGTCCTGCTGCAAGGGTGGTGGTGCCACCCTCCTGTGCCCTCGAACAAGCCATTGGAAGAGTCTGGAGTCTGCATCGGGGCCCACCACAGGCCAGCACTGGCCGGGCTGCGCCCTCGCCAGCGCCTCATTGCTCTGTGACTTAGGGGGAGCCTCTCTGTGTGGTGACTGCAGATCTCACCTGTGGTGCGGCCCAGCAGGGAGGCTGGGGATCACAGTCCCCGGGGCATTGCTTTCCCTCCCCTCCACTGGCCACCAGTGAGCACTAGGATTCTGGGATGCTGATTTGCACATGTAGCCCACATCCATTGACCACTCACCTCTGAAGGTGTGCCATTGTCACATCCTGGTTCGCCAAGGAGAGGGGTCAAAGGCCAAGGATAAGCTGTCAACTAGAGAGAGAGAAGGCAGGGCCGAGAGGCAGCTGTCACTGTGCCCAGGGGCTTCGCCATGGAGAGCACGGAAGTGTCCACCAGTGGATGGACGAGCCAAGAAGGCTGGACAGTGTCAAGCCCTCACACTGCAGGCCTGCATACTCCCAGGCCTGTCACTCAGCCCTTTGCAATTTAAAAGGGGAGTTCCTCGGATGGAAACCCGGCAGAGGGCCTGTCCACAGGACGAGAGCTGGACAAGAGCGCAACACGGAACAGACGGCCGGGGAGCGCTTGGTGACAGAATCTTGTCAGGTCTGTGGGAAAGTGAAGGCACGTGGCTTCCTGTGTGGTGGCTTCATGAGGGACCAGGGAGCATGCAGAGGGGCACTTCCCGTGGCCCTCAGACTCAAAGCCCCTGCAGGCAGCTCAGGGCAGACCCTCCTTCATCCACAGAAGAGGTCCCTGATGGCCCCTGGGCCCTTCCCAAGGTCATGCGGCAGGTCAATGGTAGGTGGGGGCTATTCACAGACCTGCGAGGTCATCTTGCCTGGGCAGCAGCGGCCTCCCAGGCCCCTGGCCCCCACTGTGACGGCAGTGCTGATGACCACAGGGAACGCGTCTTGTGTGAGCAGGCGACTCCTGCTCATCCCCTTCCTGCGCAGCGATCTGGGCCAGGTTGAACGGCCTGGAGGATGTGGAGGGCTGCCTGCGGTGGTGCTGGCAGGTAATAACTCCTGGGTGCCTTTGTTCACTGGCCGGTTCTCGGGATCTTATCAGAACCTCCTGAACTCCTCTTCCAGCTCTTTATCAAGGGCTTAAGGAAGGCCGTCTATTTGCATGTTAAGGCGAGGGAAAAGCACAGCCATTTTAACAGATAAGAGTTGGAGTTTATAAGCCTTTACACACTGTTATTTCTTTCACGGAGGGAAAATAAAACTGGGAGATAGTAGGGAGGCAGTGGTGCTGCAGATAACATCACTTAGAGGATTTGAAACCTGGTATAATTTATCATTATGTAAGACGCTTTGGTCTGCAAGATCAAAGCCACTGACGTTATCTATCCACACTCGGCCTCCTCGGAGTCCCAGACAAACATTTCATTAGTGACCATTTATCAGGAAATTGGGACGAAGTGCCAGATCGCTTCACCTTTAAGAAGGCTGGGCTGCATTTCCTGAAGAAGAATCCTGGGCTGGGCACTTCTGAATGCAGAACCTGGACCGTTCTCTAAAAGTACGCCGTCTCTGTGGCCCCCGCCCCGTGTCCGGCCCCATGTCCACCTCTCAAGTGGAGGCTGGGGAGGCAGGGCTATCCCAGCAGCTGAATTTAGCCCAGGAAACCTGGGGTCCCAGGGAAAGCCACTGACTTCAGGCGCTGTCCCTGTTAATGAAGGGGGGTGCTAAGCAGGGATCTCCACTGAAAACCTGGGGGGACAGGTGGACAGTTCCACCTCCTGTGAGCACCCAGGTTTCTGTGCCGAGGCTGGAAGGAGCAGAATCAGGGTCCGTCGGGGACTCTGTGTGGCTTGTGACTGGCTCTTGGGCAGTGGGGGGACCCTGTCTTCCCTGTAAGCTCGGGCAGCTGGAAGGGGGCCCCGGGCTTCCCCGGCGGCCATCCAGGGCCCCCCGGAGCTTCTACTCTAGGACATGCTCAGGACTTCCACCTGCTGCCAAGACAGGGAAGCTCCCCGGGCGGGCTGGACCTGCAGTGTCCCAGGGCTGGTGTGCAGAAGGCCGGCGCCCTCTCTGTGCAGCGAGTTCAGAGGTGGGCTTTTGGGGGTGATGGAGTCACGGGAACTCTGACCTCAGCAGTGGATTAATCCACTGAGGGATCCTTCCTGGATGGACCATCGGGAGGTGGTCGCACTGGAGGAGGTTGGATCTAGTTGGAAGAACTTGGTCCTTGGGGGCTATGTCCTGCCCCCCCCCCCGTACTTCCCAACTGCCCTGAGCTGAGCCTCTGCCACACCTTCTGCCATCATATTCTGCCTCACTTCAGGAAGCATTCAGCCATGAACCAAGATCTCTGAAACCATGAACCAAAGTAAACCTTTTCTCCTGTAAGCAAATTTTTCTCAAACATTTTGTCACAGCAACAAAAAGCTGCCTAACACACTAGCTACACAGTAATGCTTCATTGACAACCTGCAGAAAAGTCAAATAGGAAAAGAATGTTGATTTGCGGACACCAGAAGAGGTACCCAGGAAGCTTGTCTCTCCTGGGTACTGGGGAGTCTGGGAAGCCTGCAGGCTGCCATCTGAGTCACTGAAGCCAGCAAAGACTTTGCTCATCTCATGAGGCTTCCAAAGAAGCCAGGACACAAGGGAAAGGAGGTACTGAGTGTCATGGTCAGCTCAGAGTATCCTAACAGAGAGGTGGGGGAGGTACGGGGTGTTGTCATCAGCTCAGGGTACTGCAACGGGGTGGGGGGACGTGTTAAAACCAGACGCTTCTCGCTTCCCGTGGTTTTGGAGGCGGGGAGTCCGGATCAGGCTGCAGGGAAGGTCTTTTCCTGGCCTGTAGTCCTGCCTCTGTCTGGGTCCTGCTATCTGGGGTCTTCCTCTTTTAAGGATGCTAATTATAGCATAGGACCCCACCTTCATGACCCCAGGGACCTCCGTCTCCAAATGCCGTCACACTGTGAGTTAAGGCGTCAAGGTGCCAAGTGTCGGGAACACATTCCCTCCATACTAAGGTGCCCAGCCAGATACGAGTGCCCTGAAGCCACCTGCCAGGCTGAGGACAAGCGGGGAAGAAGCTGATCACAAGGCCCTGGAGCTCGGGGCTGAAGCAGTACGAGTTCTTATTTAATGGGGCGAGTTGGAGTTCCGGAGGTAGGTGGATATTAGCAATAGGCTGGGTTGGACGCCTTACAGGGAGATGCAAGGAAAACAGGAACAGGAAGCCTGACAAACAGACCCAACCCACAGACAGACACCGCGCAGTCATCACTAAGTAGCCCACCTGGGTTGGGGATTGCAGCCTAGCCCAGGGTGGATGCCACAGGAAAACCAGCCACGGGGAAGGTAGGTGGGGGCGGCCGACTGCCTGTGGGTCTCACTCCCAACACCAGCACAGCGCACAAGACCACCCAAATCCAAGAGTCTGAGAAGAAGGAGGCGGAGGCCAGCCCGGTCCATGCCCTGGAGCTGTACTGCACGGACCTGACAGCTCTGAGTCGAACTTCCGGCAGAGAGGAAGGCTGTGTTCAGAAACCCAGTCTCTAAAGGGCCAGCCAAGGGTTTTCAGTAACTTTCGATCCCTGCAGCCGGGGATGCAGCCGCTAGTTCCCAGGCAGCACTGAGGAGAAGATGACCGGCTAGTGGATGGCACCCAGGCGAAGCAGAGAGCCACGGGTGGCACCAGGCACGGGAACGCTGACCGGCTGCACAGCTGGGGCACCAGGAGGGGAAGCGAGGGCCAGGGGCAAGAGGCACAGGGAGACAAGCTGAGAATCCTCCAAACCAAAGATCAGCCCCATCATGGAGGCAAGAGCACCTGAATCCCACGCGGCGGAGCACACTTGACACGTCCTAATGGAACCGTGAAATCTAAAGCAGAGCGACATCTTAACCACAGACATGGGCAGCTGCCGTCCAGCAGGAACACGCTTGTTCACAGTGGGATTCTCAGCCAGGTCCCAAGCTGGAGCTCGCAGGAAGGAGGCTCCTGGAGGCCCAGAGACACCGCGACTCAGCAAGGGAGAGCAAGGACCCGTCACCACACAGGAGCCAGACACCTGCTGCTGAGCACCAGGAAACCAGGGTCAAGGGAGCTGCTAGGGAGAAAGAGGACGGTCCCAGAAGTCCCCTGAGGAGTGAAGGCAAGACAAAGGCACATGAGCGGCACACAGACGGACGGCACACAGTAACATCAGCTCTCCACTAAGGGGCACGTGGGGAGAGGAATGGTGCGCAGCCCTGGCAGAGAGGGGACTGACTGGAGGCTCCCAGGCTGCACCTCAGGCTGAGCAAAGGTGACAGCATCAGTCTGCAATACACTGCAACTCACCAGAGGGCTGCGGCGTAGCCATGAGTGTCTGTCCTAATTCCTTCAGAAGAATCCATGTTTGTGCAATTATCAAAACAGCACAGGTAAAAGTTTAAATAACTATGAAATTAAAAGAAGGTAAGTAGAGGAAAAGAACATAGGCAGAAATGGCAAGTCGGTTGGTGTGACTGTAAATGAAGTATCAGTCATTATGAGTGCATATAAGGGTATGGGCCCTTTAAGTCTTTAAATATTTTACTATGCAATTTGGGCAACATCAGGGTCATCTAGGTGCTGGACGGAGGCTGCAGGAGGAAAGGTCTTGCCTCCTAGCTCTGGTGCCCTTGCTAGGCTGGCCTGGCAGCATGTGGCTTCCCTGGTGCCAGGACCTACAGGCGTGGGCTTCTCCAGGTCTAACGGCATCCAAGGGCATCCAGGAGCCAGCAGGCCAGCCTCACTCCTGCCTCTGCAGAGACGGCTTTCAGAGAGACCACTCTCCCAGCACCTCGAGGGAGAGTCCTGGCAAGGCCCTGAGAGCAGACTTCCAGCAAATTACACCTTGCAGCCCGTCGCGCTCGCTCCTCAGCCATCGGTGAGTCACACTTGTCCGGGAGGCTGTTCCTCTGAGGCGGGGCAGGAGAGGGAGGCTGGCAGGCCTTTTGTGGGGCTTCTCTTAGCCCTGGGGTAGGGCTGCTGGACTTCCACAGCCTTAGCGCTCGCTTCACTTGTCAGCCCCTGCCCGGTGGCGGTTAAAAGTGCGTTATGTCAAACAGTCCCCGTTCAAATGCTGTAAGACTTCCCTCCCTGGTGGGGGACGACCTCACCGGTAGAGATCCCACGTGATGATGGATTACGTCAGACGTCACTGGATTGGGTACTCTAGTTTCCAAACTGAGACTGTGAAAATGGTCAGTTTCCTATGCTGCTTAGAAAAGACATGTCTCAGATCCAAAATACTAAAGTGATAGGAGAATATTAAGAACAACTTAATGCTGATAAATATAAACGGCATATAAGCATTTCTGCCAAACACCACTTACCAACAACACTGACACTAGACAAATAGGAAATCTGAATTTTTCTCCATCTATTAACAACCTTCAATCTGCAGTCTAAAACCTTTACATAAAATAGTTTCTAGGCTGGGCGCAGTGGCACATGCCTGTAATCCCAGAGGCCCTGGAGGCTGAAGCAGGAGGACCATGAGTTCAAAGCCAGCCTCAGCAATGGAGAGGCACTAAGCAACTCAGTGAGACCCTGTCTCTAAATAAAATACAAAATAGGGCTGGGATGTGCCTCAGAGGTTGAGTGCCCCTCAGTTCAATCCCCAGTGTTAAAAAAGGGAAAGGAATGGTTTCTAGCCTCAGTGTATTTCAGTGGTTTCTCTTTTACAAATATTTAAGGAAAAAAGTGCTAACTTTATACAATTCTTCCAAA
The DNA here is from genome assembly GCF_052094955.1 of Ictidomys tridecemlineatus. Lineage (NCBI taxonomy): Eukaryota > Metazoa > Chordata > Mammalia > Rodentia > Sciuridae > Ictidomys > Ictidomys tridecemlineatus. The sequence continues at coordinate 177,090 of NW_027523210.1, forward strand.
AATATACCAAAGGAGGGATGACCTCAAAAACAGTACTATGAGGCCAGCATAACCTGGTACCAAACATGACAATGAAATCACCATCAAGGAAATTCAGAGACCATCTGTCTGATGAATGTGTGTGTAAAACGTAAAATGAGATGCTAGGAAACATCTGACCACACTGGAATCACCCTGGGGAGGTGGGTAGAGCAGGTCTCTCCCCGTGCAAAGGGAAACAGAGCACATTCCTCGGTTGGAAAGCTCAAAGCTATCTGGATGTCGGTTTGCCCTCAAATTGTTCATGGATTCAACACAATCAAACCCCAGCAGTTGTGGACACCAATAAGCTGATGTGAAATACTTGTGGCCACCCGAGGGTCAAGAATAATTAAGATGATCTCAAAAAGCAAAGATGAGGTTGGGTGATGTACACCCCGTTACAAAGCTTCAGTCATAAAAGCAAGGGACCCACGTGCATCCCCGTAGATCAGAAGTGAGAATCAGAATAGGGTCGCAGAATCAGACCCACACGGTGAGGGTTAATCCGTGTGCGAGAGGAAAAGCACTGTCTTCTCCTGCTGGGGCTCTGGCCCTGGGTCAGCTGGACATCCACCCCAAGAGCAGCTCATGACAAGGACAGAGCTTCTAATAGACAAAACGGGGAAACACCTTCGTGAACTCCAACAAGACCCACAGCACCAGCTGTAAGACTGAACACGAGACGCGCTGAGTGAAGACCTTCCCCACTTCAGATACGCTGTTAGGAGATCGCCCACGGGAGCCAGGAGCGGCCGAGGCGTTTGTGATGCTCACGTCCACCCATGAAAGAAAGCACTACGTGAACCTGCAGTGACAGCCACGTCACAGAACCTGGTAGGACACCTGACAGGAGAAAGTGTCCAGTGGCTCATAGACTTATAGAAAGTGCTTACGCCGAGACTATAGAGAGGAGCCAGGTCCCAGCCACACAGACACGAGGGTGGCCTCAGTACTGACCAGCACTCACCAGGTCACAGGCGGCAGGAATTCTCTGTTTTCTCTGTCTTGAACTGGTATGAGTCCACGTGTGTCCACTCGGGAGAAACTCATCAAACTGTACATTTACCATTGAGCCCTATGCTAACTTTCAAGAAATGAGGATAAAAGGGTGATTAAAATGCCCATCATACATGTGGTTCAGGGACCCTGATGACCAGTGCCCTTCCTAAGGCTCCCGTCTGTCTCCACCGCTCAGAAGCTGGGTCTCCTGCTCTCCTGGGCCCCCTGGCTGCTCCTCCACTCACTCCATTTAAACTTCAAGTCTGGAGGGAGTCTGGTTGGTGGTTTTGGTTCTTAGTACTAACACACCGACACTGACCTTCCGACACCTCTGTAGGAAAACCCAGCCCAGCGCCTCAGAACCCGCCCTGTTAGAACCCCAACCTGAGGACACATGTACCCCGGTGCCGTAGGCCTGGGCAGTACTCGTGACCCTGGGGTGTCCTGGCGCTGCCTGCAGTTGCCAGGGAAACACATCCTGGAGAGCACCGACCCAGTGAGAAGTCTCGGTAACTCTCAGATGAGGTGAGTATCCCCTTCCTGGCCCCGAGCAGACTGTAGTCAATAAACAAGCATGACCAGTGTTATTCTAAGCCCACGAGAGCAAAGAGAAGAGGCCTCTAACCGGTGACCACTTCTCAAGGGACACGATGGCGGGGCAGGACAACGTCACCAGGACAGTCGCAGGACTCCCAACACCGAGAGGACAGGAAACGTGAGGTCGTGGGGCAGCTTGAGGCAGGCCCTTTCTTGTGGGGACGTCCTGCCCCTTTCTCTCTGGAGGCCAACTCTGGCCACCTCTGTTCAATCCACGGCCAGCCAGCCAGCCACACACTGGCCGACCTCCATCCTCCAGGGAAGGGATGGTCCGGAGACACAGTACTGCTAGATCAAGAGTGATTAGGAAGCCATGCTACTTGAGTATTTCTCATTGTCATTATTTTTTGTCTTAAATACAGTTTATTTCATTGCATGTTTCCATGATTTAATTTTTAATACTGACCACATTTAACAGTGGGTTCACAGAATGTCGGGGCGGCCTTGAGCAGGCGCTGAGCACGTACGCTTGGCCTCAGCAACGAAGGTGTGGAACTGGCTTCTGCTTGCAGCGTGAAGGCAGCTGGACCTCTCTTTGGCTGTACAGCTCTGGGAGTGGGCGTCACCCAAGGGGACGTTTGCTGTGCCATCCCTTGCCTTGTTTGGGAGGAACATTCTTGAATGTCTTCCCCCAACAAACAGGAGGGCGTCAGGTGAGCCGTCTCCTCGGCCTGCCTCTCTGAGGTGGAGGAGCCGTCACTGAACCCCAAGAAGGTCTGTCCTGTCTCTGTGTGGTTATTCAGTAGCCAGCCCAGTTCTCCCGGAGTGACCCTGACTGGGTCAGTTGTGAGTCGCAGCAGCAAGATTTTGAAGGACTATGGAATATTTCCCGTGAGCTGCACCACAAGAGGACCATGACAGAGATCCAGCCAAGATGCTCTGTAGTCCTCTGAATCATCTTATGTCCACGCTGTGGATGGACAAGGGCTGATTCCTATAGAGAGGTTTGTAAAAATGACGCAGCCTTTAAAGGTAGCAGCCTCCCAACACCTAGCCCATGTCACCTTTGACACCACTTTAGTCATATGGAAAATAAGATGGGGACTGCTTACTCTGTCCTCAGAATTTTGCAAATTTGTATACAAATGATGTGGGAATAATTATTAAAGATCTTTATGCGTTGCCTGTTTGAAAGCAGGCTGTGATGTTACTTTTACTGTGAACTATTATTTTAAACTTCCTGACTTCAATGTGTCTAGATTTCTGAACACAGTGACTTTCAAACACTTCCATTTAAAGGTATCATTTCCTTGGCAACAAGAAAACACACACACACACACACACACACACACACACACACACACACACACAAGACGCAGAAGCCACGTGTCCCAGGTGCCTTGTGGCTGGGTCGTTTCCTTCTACAGACCTGTCCCTGGGGGCAGAGCACTGGAGCCAGGAACATCCCTCCCAGACTCCTGTTTGCCAGCCCTGGCCACCTTCACAGGCCGTCCGGCCACAGTGGTGGAGATTCCTGCAGGTGTCAGCTGCCCTCTCCCTGGTGTGGGCGCTGCAAGCCAGGCAGGCAGGGTGTCCCCAACACCCGGCTGCTTAGGGCTCCATGTCCTCCAGCCTTGAGAAGGCCCCTGGCAGTGTCTGGCAGGGGCAGGGTGCTGTCCAGAGAGAGGCCAGCTTCCTAGGCAGCTCTCCCTCACTGGGCATCGCACACCTCCCTTCACCCTGTGTAGCCGGTGGACGCACTTGCTCTACCCCTAGGGTCTGTGTGGTCTGACACACAGGATGCACTTGAGGGCCACAAACAGTGGACAGTACCTGAAAGTGCCTGCTGTCTATGGGGGTCTCAATGGCACCTGTTGCTATTCATGGGGGCAGTGCCCTCAGGCACCCCGGCTGTGATATGTCCCCACCAGCTTCTTAGTCACCAGCACCACCTCTGGCCCAGGGGCCCTCTGCCCTGGCCAGTGCTTCCTCAACACACCAGAACACATTTTAAGGCATTGCAGAGGTAGCGTGGACCACAGAAAATCCTGCTCATGGTTTATTGATAAGTGCAAGACCCCCAGCCTCCTGTTGGACTCACGTGTTTGCCCCCTCCAACTCCCTGCTGAGGGGTGCTAAGTCCTTTCCATGTTCCAGAACGCGGACTGCTAGCTCTCTTGCAAGGGCACCTTGGGCTCCTTGTGATACCGCCGGTTACCGGTGAGTCCTGCTTCCCCACGTGTTGACGTCCGAACTGTAGAGACGCAGCCGAGGCCAGGATAGAAAGCAGGGCTTATTTCTCCCTCGAGGGAGAAGGGGCCGTAGCTGGTGTCCTGGTACCCCAGGGAGGTGCTCTGCCCTTTTATATGTCCTGGGCTTCCTTTGTTCTCCTTCCCACTAGGTGACTAGGCCCGGGACTGCTTGGTGGGACCCAGGGCAGGATGGAGCAGCCAAGGACACATCAACAACCTTATAGGTCCCTGTGGGGAGGGGCCACTCCTGGGACAGGTTGGAGCAGGCCAGGTTCTTGATAAGGGTGGAGGAAGGGCTCCGAAGGAGTTAACATTTCAATCCCTCAGAGGACAGTCTCCAACTTCCCAGACTCACTCAAAATTGGCCTCCTTGATCCGACCTGACTCAATTTACCTGTCTACACTGACTGCCTGTCTAATTGTGGCAACACTTGTTCGACATTTGTACATTGGCAAACTTGTAAACTTGGAATCTACAAGCCAAAGCACATATACATTTTAAGACTTTTGATTTCTGTTGTCTAAATGGCTTCTGAGAATTTTTGAAATGCTTGTTTTTAAATGTGGTTGTTCCTTATTTTCAGTAAATTAAGCTGAATACACTTTTTTTTTTTGGTGGGGGGTACTAGGGATTGAACTCAGGGCACTTGACCACTGAGCCACCTCCTTAGCCCTATTTTGTATTTTATTTAAAGACAGGGTCTCACTGAGTTGCTTAGTGCCTCGCTTTTGCTGAGGCTGGATTTGAGCTTGTGATCCTCCTGCCTCAGCCTCCTGAGCTGCTGGGATTGCAGGCATGCACCTCTGCTCCTGGCTCTGAATACACTTTTTTTTAAAAAGTTGGGACCACTCTTTCCATGTACTAAATTTCTACCTAAGTTAGGTCTGTGTTCACACTTGCAATTCTTTCTCATCATCAGACCACCTTTCCAACTTTAGTAAGATGCTCTTTTAATCACTGTGGCTTCATGCTTTCTGTATAGTGGTTAAGAAAGTGGCCCATATCATGTTTTCATTTAAGTCATTCATTTTCTAATGAAATTTAGCAATATTTTTGGGTTTTTATTCAGTTGGAATTTTCAGATATTTATACTCACAAATTAATTTGCGATGGGTAGTATTTTACAGTGCTGCGTACACCTGTTAGAGAATGAAGGACGTTGTCCATACAGGCAGTGTTCTTTCATCTTTGGTTAAGTTTAACAGTCTTTCTAATTTGGGTCATGCTCGTCTTGTTAATTTCATTCTTATGAATCTGTGTCTATCCATCTAATTTTCTATCTAGCATCATTTTCTTCCACATGAAATACCTTCTTTATAATTTATTTTAGCACAAATTTTCTAGCAATGAATTCTTTCATGCTATGTTTCTCTGAAAGCCTTTTATCTTATGTTCATTTTTAACAGGATGCATTTACTTGGTACGGAATTCTCAGCTGTATGATTTTTCAGTACTTTAAAGTTGCTGAGTGGCCCTTTTCTCTTCTCCACTCCCAGGAAGCCTGTCGTTCGGCTGATCATCATCCCTCTGTAAGTCAAGTGGCTTTTTCCCACGGCTGCTTCCAAGACTCCAGCTAAGTCTGGGTCTGCAGAGGTCGGCTGGTGCTGCTCTCGGGCCTGGCGCTCAGCACGTGCCTCCGCGGGCCTCCGTGGGCCTGTGTGGGCCTCCGTGGGCCTGTGTGGGCCTCCGTGGGCCTGTGTGGGCCTCCGTGGGTCTCCATGGGCCTGTGTGGGCCTCCGTGGGCCTGTGTGGGCCTCCGTGGGCCTGTGTGGGCAGGGGTTTTGATGGACTCTGTGACGTTTCTGGCGTGACTTTTAGTGGGACTCCTCTCTTCTTCTGGCCCTGGTGCTCCCTCAGCCTCCAGCCCTGTCCGCAGGGCTCTGCTGTTTCCTGCAGCAGCCTGTCTGCTCTGCAGCCCAGCTCAGGACCCTGCCATCTGCCCTCCACGGGGCTCCACGGGGCTCCACGGGGCTTCTTTTCCTTTAACTGCAGTGTCGTAGACATGACGTAACGCTGATCCCTTAACCATTTTAAGTGCAGGTCGGCGGCACTAAGTTGTCACCATCCATTTCCAGAACTTCCTCATCTTTGCGACCTGGCTCAGTGCCCACTGAACCCAGACCCTCTGTCCCGCTGGCGGCGTGGCACTTCCTAGGGCCTCACATCAGGCGCCCCTGTGACGGAGCCGACCACGCCTTCTGTTCGCAGGTCCCTGCTGTGCTTGGTGCAGTGTGTTCAACCTCACTGTGGAGTGGCACGGGAGAGTCTCCTTCCTCTCTAAGGCTGAATGACGACCCACGGTGTCAGGCCACACTGTGTTCTCCCTCACCTCCTGGCAGAAACTCGGGCTGCTTCTGTCTTCCATTATCGTGGGAAATGCTGCTTTAACGCCCCACAAAGATCATCTGCACAAGTCCCTCCTTTGACCTCTCCAAGAGTTCCCAGAGGTGAAGTGCGGGGCACGTGGCCGCCCTGTGTGACTTCCGAGGATCCGCTGCCCTTACTCCATGGTGGCTCTGCGCCTGACATCACGTGGCCTCCCACATGTGCTGACACTTGCTTTCCATTGACATTTGACCTATTTAATCGGACAACATCCTCCTTGTGCACCAGTGGTAGCTCTCTGTGGTTTGGATCTGCAGGCTCTCAATTCAAGCACACTACTGCCTCATCCAGACCCCTTCCTGCACCACCGTCTGAAAAGTGTCCACAGGCCACACTGTGTGTGTGTGTGTGTGTGAGTGTGTGTGTGTGTGTGTGTGACGTGTAGCTCTATGAGCTCTCTGTAACTGGCTCAAGGGGTGGAATGAGCTGAACCACCAACAAGAATGATATAAAAAGCAATCACTTCCCCTGGGTCTGGAGGCCCCTCTTGGCCATACACTGTCCAGGAGCCTCCGGCTGGTCACCTCTGTGGGTCAGGTGCCACCATGCCCATAAGGAAGCCAGGGAGGAGGCCAGGGAGACCTGACACTCTCCTGTTGACCTACAGACAACAACACGATCCCTTCCAGGTAACCAGGGGGTATGTAACTGCCAAGATGACTCTTCTCCATCTCCAAGGACTCAGAGAAACACTCTGCAGAAAGAAAGCTGAAGAACTAGAACAGAGAGAAACAAAAGATGAAGAAACCAAAGGAACAGAAACATCACAGGAAAAGAGATTTAGAAATTAATCTGTCCTACAGGTCATGTCCCAAGTTCTACATACAGTTTCTTTGGGCAAGGATCTCACAGCTAAAACATCTTTGGGAAACTTTTCATCCAATCTTCCCACCTTCCTGAGTTCTAGGGGGTGGGGGTAGGGAGCCCATCAAGATGAGCCACACTATTCGTGGGGCCCAGGACAAAATACAATATATGGCTTCTTGTTCAGCAATTTGGGGGAATTCTGGACAGCAACAGAAGAGCACAAAGCACAGAGACCGCCAGGACGTTGCTGTCCGTCTGGCTGGACGCCACAGCCGGTGCCTGGTCCGGAGCACAACCGCAAGTCGCCTACTCCCTGCCTCTTGCTGCAGTGATGATTAACGCGGAGCTCTCAAGAGGCTTTTGACTTCTCAGCTTTGCTGTTCTTGGCCTTCTGGACATGCACACTGAGCTGAGTCAAGGAGAAAAGCATATCCCTCAGGGAGGGCCCACAGGGACACAGCTCAGTAAGCACAGTGTGTTCCTGCTGAAGCTGGGCAGCAGGGACAGAGAACAGGCTGACCTGTGCCTTGCTCTTGCTGGGGTCCTGAGCAAGATGTGATGGCTGCGCTCCAGGTAAATCGTGCTGGGCAGCCTTCAGTCTGTCCAGAAGAGGCACCCATCTGTCTGGGTACAGTGGGTCCTGAACAGGCCGGCTAACTAGGTCAGGCTCTGCACAGGGTGGCCTCCGGATTCTTCTGCTGGGCTCAGAGGGACCTAACAGAGACAGAGTTGGACAAATGGAGCTGGTGAGTGGTGGGGAGGGAAACCTTCAGCAGCGCCAGCCAGACAAGGGCACTAGGTGGTCCAGCTTGTCCAGTCTGGCCTGGGAGCAGATGGAACCACAGCCTCTACGACCCACTCACTACCTTGACCACACTCTCTGTAGCAGTGTCACCATCCACAAGGTGCCCTCTCCCAGAGAAGAGGATGCACACAAAAGCCCACAGAGTTCCTGAACAGAATCACAGCTGTATGTGCGTCCAGTTTGAAATAGTAGCTGGCTAGCTGTCCCACCATCCATGTCACACAGACACGTTCTATGAGAATTTCCTTTTGCGACTGAACTGAGGAAGCCCCATTCAAAATACGTGTTCTGTCTCTTTAAACTGTCAGGGGCCAGGGCGTCCTGCGGAGCAGTCAGCCGGTCCCCTTTGACCTGAACGCAGGCCTTGGGCCACCCATCCTGCGCCCTGCAGGAGTGGCGGGTCCCTGAATGGCCCTCCGCAGGGCTGCGGATGCGGACCCACCCACCGCACCGTGAGCCTTATCCCCCAGCCCACCTCGCGGGAGGGCGGGCCTGGCGCAGGGCATGCTGGGCACTGAGTCCGCAGCCTTCCGCCGGCAGAGCGGCCGCGCAGAGCATGCTGGGAAGTGTACCGGGCCACTCTGCTCGGCCTCGCTATGCATGCCGGGAGGTGCCCTTCCCACAGACACAGGCGCTCCCTCTGCGCAGTGCATGCCGGGAATTGAGCCCAGCACCCGCAGGCCGCCCAGTGCAGTTCCTGCTACTGGTCTAGGCACCTGCGATGTCCCTGGGGACCGTCCCCTAGCGCTCTACCCAGACCCCAGGCTCCATCTTCCCCAACCTAGCATTGAGAGACTGATGTCACCCCATTTTTTAAAATAAATAACAGCAGCTTCTACCTCAAGGCCTGTCCTAAGGAAGGGGGCGTGACCCTTGTCCTGGGAAAAACCCACAGAGCACTCCTAGGTACTTAGCCACCTGCCGAGTTGTTTGTAAATAACCGGAGAGGTCTGAGGCGGCCAGGTGTAGGTGAGGACCCATAGCAACCCCCTAGCAACCTCCAATCAGCAGGAGACAGGGAAAATGATCAATGTTAAGAGTTGTTGTTTGATTTTCCCACGGTATGGAATGATTTGCTGTGATGTTGGGACGCATAGAGTATCCCCCCAAACCTATAGAATCTCACTGAACAGAGGACTGGGACTCACTCCCTGAGACCGCTGTGTCAGGAACCCTTGTGAGTCCAGGCTCGAGCTTGCAATGAAGACTCTTGTGGGATTGCATCGGATTCGGCTCCTGAAGGTCTACTGGGGCCCCACGAATCTGGCATAACAGTATCTGCCCTGACCCTAGGCTTCTTCCTTGAGCTCACGGTCCCCCAGGCTCCATTTTCTCTGAACCAGTGCCCTCCCAGCCCCCAGGCCCCACCTTCCCTGGGCCCAGTGCCCTCCCAGGCTCCATCTTCCCTGTACCATTGGTCTACATGTCTATTTTGGTGCCAATACCATGCTGGTTTTGTTACTAAGCTCTGTAGTATAGTTTAAGGTCTGGTATTGTGATGCCTCCTGCTTCATTTTTCTTGCTAAGGATTGCTTTAGCTATTCTGGGTCTTTTATTTTCCCAAATATATTTTATGATTGCCTTTTCTATTTCTATGAAGAATGTCATTGGGATTTTTATAGGAATTGCATTCGATTTGAATAACATTTTTGGTAGCATGGCCATTTTGACAATACTAATTCTGCCCACCCAGGAGCATGGGAGATCTTTCCATCTTCTGAGGTTTTCTTCAATTTCTTTCTTTAGTGTTCTGGAGTTTTCATTGCAGAGGTCTTTCACCTCTTTTGTTAACTGATTCCCAGGTATTTTATTTTTTTGAGGCTATTGTGAATGGAGTAGCTTTTCTAATTTCTCTTTCAGTGGCTTCATCGCTGATATGTAGGAATGTGTTTGATTTATGGGCGTTGATTTTATATCCTGCTACTTTGCTGAATTCATTCATTATTTGCTGAATTAATTCATTCTAGAAGTTTTCTGGTGGAAGTTTTTGGATCTTCTAGATCTAGAATCATGTCACCAGCAAACAATGATAGTTTTGAGTTCTTCTTTACCTATTTGTATTCCTTTAATTTCTTTCTTCTGTCTAATTGCTCTGGTTAGAGTTTCAAGGACTGTGTTGAATAGAAGTGGTGAAAGAGGACATCCTTGTCTTGTTCCAGTTTTTATCAGGAATGCTTTCAATTTTTCTCCATTTAGAATGATGCTGGCCTTGAGTTTAGCATATATAGCTTTCACAGTGTTGAGGTATGTTCCTACTATCCCTAGTTTTTCTAGTGTTTTGAACATGCAGGTGTGCTGTATTTTGTCAAATGCCATTTCTGCATCTATTGAGATGATCATATGAGTCTTGTTTTTAAGGCTACTGATATGATGAAATACATTTATTGATTTCTATATGTTGAACCAACCCTGCATCCTGGGGATGAATCCCAGTTGATCATAGTGCACTACCTCTTAAATATGCTTTTGTATGTGATTTTCAGAATTTTACTGAGAATTTTTGCATCTATGTTCATCAGGGATATTGGTCTGAAGTTTTCATTCCTTGATGTGTCTTTGTCTGATTTTGGTGTCAGGGTGATTAGCTTCATAGAATGAGTTTGGAAGGGTTCCCTCCTTTTCTATTTCATGGAATACTTTGAGGAGTATTGATGTTAATTCTTCTTTGAAAGTCTTGTAGAACTCAGCTGAGAACCCATCTGGTCCTGGGCTTTTCTTGGTTGGTAGGCTTCTGATGGCATTTTTTTTCATTACTTGACATTGATCTGTTTAAAGCACGTATGAGCTCCTCATTCAGTTTGCGAAGGTCATATGTCTTTAGAAATCTGTTGATGTCTTCGATATTTTCTACCTTATTAGAGCATAAATTTTCAAAATAATTTCTAATTATCTTCTATATTTCAGATGTGTCTGTTATAATATTTCCTTCTTCATCTTGTATTTCAGTCATTTGAGATTTCTCTCTTTTTATCTTCATTAGCATGGACAGGGGTTTATCTATTTTATTTGTTTTTTCCAAAGAACCACCTTTTTGTTCTGTCAGATTTTTCAATTGTTTCTTTTGTTTGATTTCATTGATTTCCACTCTGATCTTAATCATTGCTTTTGGTGTTTTTTGTTCTTATTTTTCTAGGGCTTTGAGATGGAGTGTTAGATCATTTGTTTATTGAAGTTTCATTCTTTTAATGAATGAACTCAACATAATAAACTTTCCTCCTAGTCCTGCCTTCATAGTGTCCCAGAGATTCTGATATGTTGTATTAGTGTTCTCATTCACCTCCAAGAATTTTTTATTTCATCCTTGGTTTCTTCTGCCAACCATTCATCATTCAACTGTGTGTTCTTTATTCTCCATTGGTGACAGGAGCTTCTATTTTTTATTTTATCATTGATTTCTAATTTCATTCCTCTGTGGTCTGACAGACACAGGGTATTATTATCTCTGCTGTTTGCGTTTACTAAGAGTTGCTTTGTGGCATAAGATATTAAAAATTAAAAAAAAAATGTCCTTTAGGAAGACCAAGAGTCCAGGAGGGTAGAATGGATGTGCCCAGTGTCCCTCTGCTCTTCTCCTGGTCCCCAGAGGGCCCGGACATGTGCCTGGCCCCTCTGGGCAGTAATTCTGGTCCTGAGCGAGGCCTGCTCACAGATGTCCCTGTGTGGTTACCTCCTTGTCCCTGAGGGTCTCCGAGAGAAAGACCTGGAAGCCTGGAGCACAGGTGCCGGGGTTGCAACAGGTGGGACAGGTGGGACAGGTGGGACAGGTGGAACAGGTGCGACAGGTGGGACAGGTGGGACAGGCGGGACAGGGGCACAGGTGGGACAGGGGCACAGGGCCTGCTGAGGGAGGGGGAGGGCCCTCCTGAAGGGGTGCATGTGGCAGGGGAACTCCCTGGGAGGGGACTCGCCACAGGGTCAGCACTGTTCAGTGAGGTGCCAGGTTCTGTGAAGGGGGCAAAGGAAGCGCAAGGTCCCTGCCTTTCAGCTAGCTGTGCCCAGAGCAGAGAGAACTGGAAGGAGCGGCCTGTCAGGGGGAGGCGCGGTGGTGTGCCCAGGCTTTTGGCTGTCGATGGGAGCCGGGAAGAACTTCAAGAGCTCTCTCAGGACTGGGTTAGTGGAAGATACCCGTCCCTCTTACCCAGTAAAACCCTGCACAGGGTAATCACCGCTCAACAAATAAGACGAAGCACCGCTCTCCACGTGCCAGAATTCCAAGGCGGCCTCCCTGCTGTGCGTCTGGAGGAATTCCAGCCAGGGTCCAGCCCGGGGTGCAGTGCAGAACAATATCTGCACCCAGCCCTCGCTCCCACCTGGCCCCACTCATCCACCTGAGGACCCAGGCCACCTGATGTCCTGGTCCCTCTTTACAGGGCTGTTCCCTGATGGATCCCTGGCGTGAGGCTGCCTGGAGGAGAGCAGGGCAGGCCGTGGGGTTGCACAGTCCCGTTTGGATTCTGGTCTGTCGCTCGCCGGCTGTGAGATCCTGAGTCGGTGCTGAGCTGCTCTACACATTGTCCACACACAGATGAGCTCTATCTGTCTGCCTGTGGCTGCTGTGAAGACCACGGCAAGGCATGGAGAGTGGACGCTGCATGGACCTCAGCCCAGAGCAGCCATGTGGCCACGCATGAGGGTCCTGAGCCGGCAGATGGATAGGAGCAGCAGAGCAGGAGAGGCCAGGGGCTGGGCTGTGTTTTCCACTCTTGTCCTGCAGGAATGGACACAGAGGCACAGTGGGGCTTGGACACGTGTCTCTGAGGAGCAGTGAGAAAGTGAGGGAGCTCCTTCCAGCAGAGGCCCTGGTGTGCAGGAAGCGCTCGGTAGCCTTTGCTCTGTGCACCAGGAGGAGGAAGAGAGTCCATCCTCTGGAAGCCGTTTCCCACCATGAGCAAGAGCCATGGCCCCACGCCGCTGCCGCTCAGGATGGGACACAGGCACGGTGTTTCCTAGAGGGGGCTTTGGTGTAAGGGTCTGGAGAGGAGCCGGGGAGCCAGCCGCCCTGATGGTGCTGACAGAGCAGCAAGGGCAGGGAGAGCCGGTGTGGCCAGGAGCAACAGCAAGGTGAGGGTGAAGCACACAGCACATCTCGGGGAGAAGGGCCTGGGCAGGCGGTCACTGGCCGGGAGTGGACAAGGACAGGTGGAGGTCATCTGTCCCCAGTGGGGCCAGGCACAGAGGCCTAGGCTGAACGCAACTCCAGCCCTGAGGCCTGGGGTCTTCACTCTAGTGCTGGAAGACCACACGCTGGGCCTCCAAGTCCATGGGCAGCTTTGTTCCTGGCCTCTGTCCCTCTGGCCTTCCTTGCAAAGCCTCACCTGGGTTCCCTTGGGGGATCAGTGGGAACCCTGCCTCACTCTAAGCTCAGCCTGGGTTCAGGCCTGTTCTCAGGGTTCGCTGTGTGCCTTGCCTTTCTAGATCTGTTATTGTAAAGATCTTGTGGCCATAAAATAGCTCTTAGAATGCAGGCTTTCGCTGCTTGCAGGAGCTGTTGCAGAGGAACCCAGTCTGACCCAAATCCAACTTGGTTCAGTTAGTATGTGCGGTCCTGTGCATCTCCCGTCCCACTCCACGCAAACGAATCCCCTCAGTGATCCCAAATAAAGGTTCTATTTTTCTCTTCCATCATTTGCCCTCTCATTTTTAAGATTCATTTTCTCTGCATCCTGTGAGCACCAGCTCAACCTGGAATCCAGGGTCAGCTCCAGGATCTCCACCTTATCCTGAGTGTGTATGTCCTCACCTGAACCAGGTTCTTCCTTCTTAATTCTGTAGAACTGTGGTGGCTCTGTATTTCCATCCCAGAGACATTACTTGTGTAAGTTTGTTCTTCTTTCCCAAGGCCTTGACCAGTAGTGCCCAGTAGGCACCCTGACCATCAAGGCTAAGCAGACCCAGGGTTACCTGGCATGGGAGCTCTGGTAGCCACTGACCCTCTATCCCTTTTGGTCTGAAACAAAAAAAACACTTTGCCAACCTTGTGCTATGATAGCTTATGGGGAGGGATGTAACTCTCTGACTTTTAAGTAACTTTTTTGTACAATATGTTTTGCCACCAAAGTGGACAGAGGCTTAAAATGGACTGGGAACTCCGTTTTCAGCTGTTGACCATCATGGTCACAAGCCCGCCTGTGAGTCCTGGTTAATTAGGGGACCCAGCCTCCAGGAGACCACTGTCATGAGGGAGGTAACTGTCAGTGGAGCAGGATGTTTCTTCATCATTAACGTAGATCAAAAACATCAGGCACCTTGAACGCAGGAAGGTAGGACCTCTGCACGGGAATGGTGGGTGGCTGGGCTCTGTTTGGGGTGGGAAGTTCAGGAAGACATAAGGAGCAGCGCTTATAATAAAGGATTGCAGCTACAGGGGCACCGCCCCAGCTACGCATAGCTCCTGTTATTCTTTGGGTTGCATGGGGTAGTTCTAGCCATCCCATGGCTGAACAGAGGCCAGAAGAGGTCAGTTAGCTGACCCTGACCTCTCTGAGTGTTAGTGCAGAGTGGAGCTTGCCTGCGGCAGGTGGAGTGTGGTCAGGGCACTTGCTCTAGGCTCTGGGGGGACCATGCTGGGCTTGGCTGGAAGGCAGCCTCTTCCTTGAGCCCAGGAACCTAATATCCAGAGTGGGTGGGGGAGGGAAAGGTGTTGGTGTGGCTGTTGTCTCCTCATGAGAGGTGTCTCAGGGAGCCATGCCTGTCCCTGGGTTCAAAAGAGGGACCTTCTCCTGCCTAGGCTGGGGGACACCACAGCTGCTGTTTGGGGGTTGCTGCCGGGGCTCAGGGTCCTGGCTTCTGTGAGGTCTGGCAGAGTTGACTCCTGTAGCCCCTCACGGTTCAGGAGCCTGTCCAGAGTGAAGTGGGGTTGACACCGGAGTGGGTGGGTGACCTACTTGATGGAATGGACTGCAGGGAGGGACGCCTGGTCCTCGAGTTACGCTCTGGGGTGGCAGGTTTCAGGAGAACTCCAGCAGGAAGGCAGTGGCTGAAGGCCGCGTAACGGGCATTTAACACACTGACCTCTTACGCTGAGAACGGGATCCGAGGGCTGTGATGGACGGAGAGTGAGAGCACTGACCACCTCATGCAGACCTGGCGCCAGTGGCCAGGGCTAGGCCAGGAGAGAAGCACTGGTCCGCGTTGGCATGTGCGCCACCCCCAGTCCTGTGGCTGCTGTGTCTCCCAGCCTCCTTGGGTCTGTGTGAGTGCAGGACATTACTGAAAACCAAGGCCTGAGCGTCGGGGCTCTTCTTGAGAAGCAACGGCGTATTTCTCAGTTCTTCTCCACGTCCTGATCTCTTTGTGTCAGGGTGCTTGGCCCATGTCAAGAGGCACAGCTTCTGAATGGAAATCTCACAGAGCAAACTCAGGGAACATGATAAATACAATGCAAATTATCTGTCAACTAGATATTAGAGTGGGTTTTTCAGAAGAATTTTTCTACTTTAAGAGAGAGTGAGGATGATCCTTCTGCTGAATGGCTTGAGAGTGTAATTGGCGGATGAGGGTGAAGAAAAACAGCAATGAAAGCAAAGTGCATTTAATTTGAGCTTGTCATTTCCAGCTTATGAATCAGTTTATTCCAAATGAACACTCAGTTTTCTATATTAAATTACTTCATTTTTTATTTATTTAGCTTTTCTTCTTCTTCTTTTAGGTAAGACTTTAAATTTACCCATCAGTGGGAGAGAGCAGGAATTAGAATTTCTTTGCATGTGTCTGTGTTTTAAGGTCTGCTAAAGTGTTTTGGGTGAAATCCTGTGTCCGCTCCACTAGTGACCCTGGCAGACAGTTGGTGCTGGGCAGGCAGACACACACCTGCTAAGGTGAGATGGGGTTTGGTGGCCTACCTGTGTCCACCACGGGCAATCCTGGCCTGGACCTTGAGGGAGCCTTGCAGGTTTCTTCCCATCCTGGGAACCTCAGCTGACATCAGCCCACTGTGCTGCCCAGCGCACTGGGGACCTGCTGTGGTCAGGTGTTTCTGCCCAGCCAGGTAAGGGGAGAGCTAGAGGGGCGTGTGTTTGGATGTGAAGACACCATTTCCCGGCTGGAAGGGATTGAGCATGATCTGTTGGTGGGACCATGGGAGGGAGAAGAGAGGAGCACACCTCGGGAGAGGAGGCCATGGTGACACCGTGGTTCTCAAAGAGGGACACCTGCCAGCCAGGCGGACTCTTGGCCTGCACCCAGCCTGCAGGACCTGGGAGAGGGAAGCCCTGGGAGTGGAGCCCACAGCCTATTCCACGGGCCTCAGGACATGCCAGGCAGCCTCCTGGGATGAACCTCAGCTCTGTCACCTACCACTTGGAGAAATCCAGCGGATGCCCAGCTTTTCAGAGTCCGGGGCCCTTCCATGTAATGGAGACGATTAAGCTCACTTGGCAGGCTGCTGTATAGTACATCTCACAGGAAGCGTGCCCTCTGTGTGAAGCAGGAGGTTAAGACGGACACCTTTCTGCCTCAGCCAGCGTAAGCAGCCACACGGGAGCCAAGGAGAGGTGGTGGCCCCAGCCACACTCAGCGGGCGGCCGGTGCAGCCAGCTTTGCCCTGTGAGCTCCTCACCCACCGTGGACATCAGGCTCCTGGGCTCAGGGAAGGGGAGAAAGTGTTGGTGTGGCTGTCTCCAGTCCTCATGAGAGGTGTCTCAGGGAGCCTGCGTGAACTCAGGGAAGGTCCCTGGGTTCACAAGAGGGACCTTCCCCTGCCTAGGCTGGGGGACACCACAGCTTCTGTTTGGGGGTTGCTGAGGGGGTGCACACTCCCAGGGTTCATGGACGCAGGACAGGAATCGAGGTGCTGGGTGGATGGAGAGCCTCGGGAGAGTGGTCTGCACGTCCACAGTGGTCTGTCCAGGGCTAAGGGACTCGGGGACACTGGGAAAGCCACAGGGGCTCCAGGAATACACTCCCCTTCAGGCCCAGGAAGAGGGAAGTCCCCACAGCCACCTACCCAACGGCTCAGAGGTGTCCACAGGAGGAAGGGTCTCCCGCCCGAGAGCAGAAGGCTGCTGTTGGCTCTGTCCGTCCTAGAGTCCCACCCCAGCATGGTGGTGGGAGTGAGCAGGCTGCGTGGGAAAGGCACCCCCTGCATCTCCCCCTCCCACCCCCCACTACGAGCAAAGGGCCTGGGCACGAAGCCAGGCTCATAGTGTCATTGGTACTTGTCCCTAACACTTGACCTTCAGAAGGGAGACTCTGGGATTCAAGTGACCCCATGACCTAAAGGTGAGCTAAGCGGCCACACACGCCCTTAGGTTTTCCTTCAGGAGAGAAGAACACTCCCATCGAGAAACCATGGGGCCACGGCTAGATCTCGGAGGTCGATTCCAGTTGATTATGACATGAGTGATACTTGCTCAGTACACAAGCACACACCCACACACCCCTCAGAGGGTAGCACCTCAGTAACCGCAGCTATTAACTTTCCTTAGGAAAATCACATTTTGACTCCTTTTAGAATCAGCAAGACTCTACTGTCAGATGTTAGAGGTGTAAGTCCAAGACAGATCTATCAACATGCAGTTTGTCAACAAGCACCAGCACGAGCCGGCGGTGCTGCAGCGCCTTCTCCTGATGGGGCTGTAAAGCAGCTTAGAGGTCTTCCGACGACATGCCGACTCACCAGGTGGGAGCCGGCAGGACCTTCAAGCTGGCTGCATGGTCTCAGGGGCGCAGTCCACATGGTAGTGTTGTGAGCAGTGACCCCGGGGCCTTCTGCAGAGCATGGTCAGGATGACCACAGCTGATGTCTGTAAGTGGTCTCGAGGACCAGCCTAGCTGGAAGCTCCACTCCCCTCCAAGGGTCATGTGATCTGCTCACACTCCTAGCAGCTCCTGCTCCAAGAGGTCAGGTGACCTGCTCGTGCTCTGAGCCACAGAGGAGCTCCCACTTCTCTCTGGAGCCTGTTTGCTTTGGAGGTCTGCCGACTGACATTACCACTTACATCTTCGCAACCCGAGCTTCTGCAAGGCCACATGGAACACATCGGTCCTTTCTTTTCATGGTGGCCCTTCAGACATTTGGAGAAAACCCCAGGGTTCCTTCTGAGTGGAGCTTCCTCAACACTTTCTCGTCTGAGTTATGGCTTCCTGTCCTCTGACTCTGTCTAAACGTGTTCCTGGGGGTTCGGATCCTCTAGAGTGACGGCAGTCCTCCAGCTCTGAAGACTGAATGCTGAGTATTCTTCAGTTGGGAAAAGTAAGGCCCAGTGACATGGCCAGGGTCGACTGTGCCCTGGGTCAGCCAGCCTGGTACCCTTGCCAGCGCCCAGCTATGGCGTTTCCACCATCCTGTCACGGTCTCCCGCGGAGCCCAGCACTTGGGCTGGAACCCCTCCCTGCTGCTTCTGTGGGGGGGAGTGCCTTCCCGGTGACACCCTCTGTTCCTTCTGAGCTTGGTGTGTGCGTCTGCACACTCTGGGGCCAGCTGGACCCGGGCCTGCAGCGCCGTCCAGTCCCCACTTCGCTAGAAGGCCCACAAGGGCAGTACTCACAAGGAGCACCGCCTGTGGGGGCAGCTGCTGTGGGCTGCTGGGTCCAGGTGTGTTCCCGCCCCCAGGGAAGCATGGTGCTCTGGGGTAGTGACTGTCATGTGGCTAATGGGCGGTGCCAGGACACTTCTGGGATCACCTAAATGTAAATGCGTTTCCCTTCAACGTTGGGATGATGCCATGAAAGCCACCTGACGGGGGCAGACGTCCACTTGCCCAGGGTTTCCTGGGGGCTACTCTGCTCTGGGCGCTCTGCAGGTGCCAGGAAGCACTTCACTTCAGTTCTCTTGGCCACTCCGAGAGCCAGTGGTATCCTTTCCATCCTGCAAAGGCCATGGCTGAGGCTCCCAGAGAATAAGAGCTTCTCAGGGCACAGCCGGTCGGTGCACAGGCAGGAGACAGTGCCGTGTCCCTGTGACTCTGAGCCCAGCTCCGTCACTGCCAGGGTCAGTCATCTATTGCTGGGTCATGATTCCCCTGGTCAGCAGCTCCAGGCAGCCCGCGTCTCTCATCTTGAGCTTGTTTTGAGGTTGGGAATCTAGAAGTGGTGCCGGTGGCCAGGCTCAGGGCATTCCATGGTGCTGCTGTCCAGCTGCAGGTCAGGGGTGCCTCATCTCAGGAAGTGCCCGTGTGTCCAGGCAGGCCTTCCCTCCTCGCTGCTGTCCCTGGAGACCTCTGCTCCTCCACACATGGGCCTGTCCCGGCTGCTGGAAGGTCCTCACACCTGAGTGACATCGTCTCCACGCTGGCACACTGTGGGAGCGCGGGAACCCCATGGGACCTCGGGGTGACGCAGAAGCAGCAAGACCCCGAGAGACAGGCGACGTGTATGATGTTGGGAGAAGATGTCCCGAAGTGGGGCTTCCTCTGTCCATGTGTCCCCGTCTCGGCGCTTCTCAGACTGACCTTGCAGGAGCAGCGTGGGAAGCACGATGGCCACGCGGTACCTGAAGGGGCTGTGGTGACCGTAGGACACTCACCGTGGGACACTCACTGCCCGCTGAGCAGAAAGGTGGGCCAGCCTGAGGGGGGCAGGCGGCTGCCAGGCAGCAGGGCTAGCCACACCAGGCCGCTGGCGGCCTGTGCAGGAGGCGGTCCCTGCAGCTCTGCGCAGCTCCTCCTCCCTGAGCTCCAGCTCCCATCCCATCAGGCCTGCACCTCCCTGGCTCCCTGTCGCAGCCCAGCCCAGGAGGAGCCACCTCTGCCCTCCTTCCTCTCCTCCTGCTTCCTGCTACCACAGCTGCTCTAGCCTAGGCCACAGCCAGCAGGATGCCCGCCCCACGGAGCACCTGAAGTCAGAGGAGGAGCATAAATATCTAATGCAAACCTAAACACTAACAGACTCTCTCATGGCAAAACATCTTGAAAATACCCAGAGGCAGGCAGAGGCAGAGAGAGGGGGAGGCCCAGGCCAGTCCTGCCTCACCTCTACCCAGCTTCGGCTGGGGCTCGCCTTCTTCTCCATACACAAGTCGGCTCTGCTCAGCTTCTCTTTCCAGTACACGACTGCACTTCACCCCAGCACCACTTAATTCCCAAGTCAGCAGTGAGCGTTCCAGGAGCCCCATGCGCCCCCAGGACAGACCTGAGCTGGTCCCTGGCCTCACCCCACAGTCTGCAGACCTCAGCTGGTCCCCGGCCTCCCCCCACAGTCTGCAGACCTCAGCTGGTCCCCGGCCTCACCCCACAGTCTGCAGACCTGAACTGCTCTCCCAGCCTCACCCCACAGTCTGCAGACCTGAGCTGGTCCCCAGCCTCACCCCACAGTCTGCAGACCTCAGCTGGTCCCCAGCCTCACCCCACAGTCTGCAGACCTCAGCTGGTCCCCAGCCTCACCCCACAGTCTGCAGACCAGAGCTGGTCCCCAGCCTCACCCCACAGTCTGCAGACCTCAGCTGGTCCCCAGTCCACCATAGTCCTTCCAGCTTCCTGCTGGTTAGTTGTCCCGACAGCCTTTCCCCTAGACGGAATGTGGGGGGAGACTGACCCTGGGGCGTGCACTGAGAAGCGGAGGTGCAAGATGGGAGCCTTGGAGGAGGGAGGCTCAACCTGGCACAGAACTCCGCAGTCCACGGGGACAGTGCCCTCGGGTAAGACGCAGCAGTGCAAAGGGGCCCAGGCAGCTCTCTGGAAAAAGGCCTTGGTGTCAGTCACTTGAAAGGGGCCCTCCGAGTAGGTGGCAGAAGGAATGGGGCGGGGGAGGGAGCAGCAGGTGGCCATTGCTCTTGTGGCCCTGGGGGTCTTTCTCCACCTTTCCTCCACCAAGTTTTCTCCTTTTGGTTTCCATCTTTCCTGTTGCTGGAAATCCCGCTCAATGCAGGGAACTGGGAGGGGCTGGGTGTCTCCCTTCGCCAGGTCTGTGCAGGTTCCCGCGTTTCCTCTGTGTTTGTGTAGTATCTTGGAGGGAAACCGGAAGGGGTTGTCAGCAGTCGTGGTTTGTAGATGGAGCCTGATGTTCTGGACTTGGTAAAATCAAAGGGACTTTGAGAGGAGCGTCTGGGCGAGTCCTGTGTGGAATACAGCTTCTGTCCACAAGCCCAGAGAGGAGTGGGAACAGGGGGGTGATGGCCTCCTCCACTGATCCACATCCAAATAGGCAATAAAAATGGTAATGTGTGTATTCATAATTAACATGCTGACCATAAATCATCTCAGAACTAAATTATTAAAACAATGAGCCGCACACATCTCTATTAGGGAGGAAAGTGCACTTGTGGAGAAGTTAGGAGAGCAAACAGGACCTCTGAGGCACACTGACCATGGTCCTCCTGATCCACACTGTGGACTGGGCAGGGCAGCACCTGGTGCTGTTCTCATACGGGATCCTCCAGGCAGGGGACAGCTCCAGACAGGGACCGAGCCATGAGCACAGGCCCCAGAAGAAAAGCAGCAGTACAACTGTGGCCCCTAGGCCAGGTGACACCCAGGAGTCATGGCAAAACCTCGCTTCCCGGGGCCACCAGCAGTTCCTCTCCAGACCCCAGGAATGCGCGTGCAGGGACCTTTGGGTCTTGCTCCTTCTTTGGCCGATGTGAGGGTCAGACTGCAATCCTGGTTCCCAAGCTGAGCCGAGTCCCTCCGGGATGCCTGCTTGCTGTTGGGTGGGTGTCTGGTGTCTAAAAACCTCCAAGGAGGCAAATGTCTCCTGGGGGAACCTGAGACCCGCGAGCCTTGCTGGCTAGGTCCAGGCGGGGTGAGCTGCCACCTCCGAGAGCTCTGGCCAGAGTGCTCAGGTCTGTTCCCGGGCGATGGCAGAGGCCAACAGCAAGGCCCCTTGGTGACTTTGGCAGAGGACCTTCTTTCTGGTGGCTGTGAAAGATGAAAGCCCTTGGCATGAGATGCGCCCAGGCCAGGAAGAGAACACACAGCTGACCCCAAATCCAAGGAGCATGAGAGCGGCTGCTGGCCTGCCCACAGCAGGAGTGCTCCCGCGGCCCCCGAGCCGCCTACCCTGGCGGGCGGTGGTTTGTCCGGTGCCCCAGGCTGGCAAGCAGTGGAGCTGGGGCGCGAAGGCAAGCATTGTACAGTGAAGCTCTGCACACTCACATGCACACACACGCGCGCCGGTGGAAGATTATGCAGTCTTTTTTTCTGGCTCCGGTCACTGTATTACACCCTCTCAGCTGTGCACTCTTTCTTACCCTCACTGGATTATGATCATCTGCTCTAAGCTTCTGTTATATATGATTCAAAGATCAAGCAGGATTTCTTTGGCAGCTTTGAGCTCAGAAAAAAGGATTGAGTTGAGAGTCTGCATTCTAAATCTCTCTTCTCTCACCCTGTGGAAAGGCACCAAGTGAAATCAGGCTATCATGACTTAAGTAGCCGGCTAAATGCCAGGCGAGGAGCACGGCTCCTGGAACAATGTCACCTGCTGGGAGCCCCAGTGCAGCGTGCAGCCAGCGTGACCACTCTCCTGGGAGCTCTGCAGAGCGGGCCTCGCCCCCTGGCTTTCCGAGAGTGGGGAGGTGTAGTGACCAACAGAGATGACGCGGCTTCCTCGCGCTGCTGACCTTCCTGCTCTGCCGTCGTCCTCTGGTGCCTGGACCCAAGCGTGTAGCAGTGCCATCTGCAGCTGTGCTCTCCCTGGCTCTGCCACGCCAGCTGCAGCTTCTCTTCTGTGACATGGGGACACATTCCTTTGTAACCACCTTCAAAGTTGCTGTGGGAGGTGATCAAAATGAGATGGCGTGTGCACAAGTACTTTGAAAACTACAAAGGACCATGGTGGCACAAGGGTAGATTTTATTTGTTTGGGGATCTCCCACTGTGTCGACAGGTTGATCTCTGTGAACCCAGATATTCAGATGAAGACTGTGCCAACCTTATCCTGGGCAGCACGGCAAAGTGGGGAGACATGGAAGGGAGCCAGTGAGGCCCAGGTAGGAACGCTGAGTCCAGCGGGGTGGAGTCTTATCTTGACCTTCCACCCAGAGAGTCAGGTGAATCCTGGGGAGACACTTAAGACTAGAAAGAGCAAATCGGTTGGCTGTGTCGATGGCTTCCATGACAAGCCTGAGCCTCAGCCTCAACCTTCCTCTCCGGGTGGGGAAAGCCAGGGTCCCTGTGTCAGACGGAAGGTAAATACAGCTGTGTGACCCGGGGCAAGGCGATGGACACTCCGTGTCCTCACTGTGAGGAGGGAGATGATGGAGCTCTCCACTCCAGAGGCTCTGGTGAGAACGGCCTCCAGTGGTGTGTGTCAGACGCACAGATGGGTGTGCTCAGTGGACGCTGGCCACTGCTGCCCGGGGGAACAGAGCTCCCAGCGGCTGGGTGACTGTCCTGGGTCATGGTGGGTCACACTGACACGCTGGGCAGGCCTTCCCCACTGCGGCACACTTGCCCCCACCAGGGCAGGGGACACACCTTTACTCCCGGGGAGTGGTTAGGGAGTCCAGGGTGCTCCTGTGCTAGTCGGCTGTGGTCCCTGAGATCGCACACCCCACCAGAACCACCCAGGGCAGGAAACGCTTATTTGGCTCGTGGTTCCAGGGGGTTAGTCCATGTTTGGCCGAGTCCATGGCCCCGGGCCCAGGTGAGGCAGAAGGCCATGGTGGAAGGGTGCGGTGGAGGAGCACGGCTCCATTCCTGGCCGCCAGGGAGCCGAGGGCTCCTGGGAGGGCCAGGGCCTGAGGGAGGCTTCCCGGGCAGCCACAGTGACCCCTCCAGCCACGCTACCTGCCCTGTTACCACCCTGCCCACTAGGAGGACCGACATAGCCACAGCTCTCACAGTCCAGTCACCACTGACACAGGGGCTTCTGGGCACCACGGTCCAGCACCGTGGTGTCCCAGCCTCAGCAGGCCTGCGAGTGGAGGCACATGATGTTTCCGCGAAGCTTAAGGGGGTTCACTGAAAGACAGAGTGGAAGCCCTGGGTCCCAGGCTGTGGGCCACGGAGCCAGGAGTCCAGCTGGACACGGCGGCTGTGCGGGCTGACTGCAGGAGGGCCTCTCGCTCAGGAGATGCTTTTGAAAACCCAAATATTCAAACATTGTCTCATAGCGAAGGAGACTGAGGCTTGAGGAGCCTCCAGGTGGTGTTCGCCCCTGCTCCGTGCCTGCTGCCTGTGTCATGAGTGTGACCATCAGGGCCACCGTGCGGCCAGTTCAGGGCACTGGTCCCTGCTGTGTGCTTTGTCTTTTTCACATGGAAAGGATTCTGGGTGACACAGGGCCTTCTGTTAGGAACAAGCCTGGTGGCACCTTCTCGTACAGCAAGCTGGGACCAACCCAGTATGGGACCTTCAGTGTCTTCACCCCTCCTCCTGAGGCCCGGTCCAGACGGGTCCTTCATGGTGACTACAGCTGGGTTCCCCACCCACCCATCAAATCCTGCCCATCCCAGGAACTGTTCCTCCCCTCAGCCGATGGATGGCTGACTGCCAAGGCCTGACCATGTCCCCGGCACTGCATCCCTGTCCCCCAGAGGAAACCCTGCCCTCTGCACTTCCACTCTCAGCTTGAAACTGGGCTTCCGTGTGAGGCCACCGGCCCAGTCCGTGGAGCCCAAGAGTCCCAGATGGCCAGAAAGTGATGTCCCTGTGACTTCAGTAGCTGAGGGCAGCTGTGACCACGAATCTCGTGAGTACTGAAAGACCACAACTGAGACTTTACAGAGAAAGCAAGGTCCCAGTCCTTCTCATGCACACTGTGTGTGTGTGTGCCCGTCTCACCAAGCCCCGGGCACATGCCAGCGGCCAGGGCAACTACAATAAAGTTATTGTGATCAGGTGTAGACAGAGCTGCACACGTGAGTGCGGGTGTGTGTGCACACGCAGTGTGTGCGTAGCAATACCAGGGGTTGACTCCGCTCCAGCTGCCGAAGCCCAACGTGCCTGATTTTGCTTATTGGAAACTGTAGAATAAGCCAAGGGACGCCAGAGAAGTAGGCAGAGTCCGCTTGGGAGCAGCTGTAGGGCAAGCTCCGCGTGAGGGACATCCGCCCAGGTGGCTGCAGGGGCAGCGTCTTCCAGAGGCTAAATCCCTGGGCCTTCCTGCATGTCCCCACACACTGAAAGCCCCCGGGACCAAGCTGTGGGACCAAGCTGTCGGCATTCCAGAGGACGAGACTTCCGGAAGACCGGACAGTGTCTCCTGTGGCCTGATTCCCCCACGACCCAGTGGGTGGGGTGCGAGGCGATGGGGCCTGTGTAGGCTCCCTGTTGGCATCTCCTGCCTTTAGGCAGCTGCTCACTGCAGGTGAGGATGTCTTTTCTGTCTGCACCCAGGCTTCATAAGCCCGACTGATGGTGTGCTCCACTCTCTCCTCCTTCCTGCCCAGGGGAGTTTTCTCTTCAAAGGCAGTCTCATCTTTAGGTGGGTGGTCTGAGAGAGAACTGGCCACAGGTCTGCAGAAGAGCTGGCCTGCAGTGCTTCAGGGGGCGGAGGATGGATGAAGACCCCACCCAGCCTGGAGCTCAGCACTGCAGGGCCGAGGCGGCAGCCCATGTTCCCGAAGCTGCAACCTGGCCTCCCACTCCTGCAGGTGAGACTGGCCTGAACGGAGAACCCGAGGCCCTGCCTGTTTCTTTGCCCCAGAGCTCCTGTCCTCACTCTCAAGAGACCCGGCATCCCTTCCTGTCCTGAGCTGACACCACGGCGACCTGCACACTCCAGACGCACACCTGGCATCTCCTTGGTGGCTTCTTGTACCTTGTCCTTCCTTTTCTCTCATTTTAGGTATCAGTGATTCCAAGACATACACCAGGGAATTAGAAACCAAGGAGCATGCCCACGGTTTGATGATCCTCAGGGGCTTCCTGCCGTCCACCCGGGACATGGTTCAGTTTGGAAAATGCAGCTAGTGGCAAGAGAACTGTGAAACGTCAGTTTACCTGGGCTCGCGGGGCCGGGACCGGGTCTGCACCCGTCTCTCCCTCCTGCCTCCAGCAACCAGCACCAGCAATTCTGTGCCCAAGATGCCGCACAACAATTTAAGAACCAGTTATTTTAAAATACCATTATTTTAAATGAAGTTACCCATCGATATGTTGCCAGAACAAAACTGTTGTCTACGTCCAGCTCTGTCAGTCTGACTGGATGTGCTGCTAATTACATGCAGTGACCTGTGGGCTTCTTGCCTTAGGCATTTAAAACAATAGCATCTTAGATCCAGAGCTGAGGCGTGGACTCTGCTTTAGAGTAAAAGGGGCTTTGAGCTATCTTGGAGAGACAGCATGCACTCCACCATGCACCTGCAGTCCCAGGGAGGAGAAATCCACACCACAAGGCACAAGTGGAGATTGTGTGTCCAGTGCTGAGTGTGCGCTCTGGACAGGGTCACTGGCTGCGTGAACACTTGCCCACAGCACAAGGCTGCTGCCAACCCTGCTTCCCGGCCTCCCAGTGCACACCCAGGGCTGTTGTGCCCAGCTCCTGCCGCAACGGTGGCGTCTCAGTGCTCTGCAGTGTGATTTAGCAATGAGACAAAGCAGCTTAACTCGCCACGTGGTTGCTGCTTTTAAAACAGCACAATGCTCTCTGCAATGCACGTCTTCAAAAATCCCTACTTTTTCTTCCTCTGAAATTAGATTTAGTGCTAATAATGTCCATTATTCTAGGCTAGGGACGCTTCAAGCCCTTTTTCAGAATAAGTTCAGTCCAAGCATGAACGCTCTCCACATCCTTGTCCTGTCCTTTCCGGCCTGTGGAGAAGGCAGAACGGCTCAAGGCAAGCAAAACAAGGCTGATTTCCACCCAGGAACCCTTCCCAGTGCACCCTGAGATGAAAGGCATCTGGTCCTGAGCCTGGGTCTTTTCATTATTGATGACCCGGGCAAGGTCTCGGTGAAGGGTTGGGTCTAAGTGTTGGAATTAAACTCGAGGTTAATGAATCAGGGAAGAAGTCAGGGGGTGTGGGGGGTATGTGTGTGTGTGGGGGGGATCTCTTCTTCCTGTGCAGAGTTCAGTATTTCAGTTTCTTTGGTCTCAAGAAAATAATTACTCAATTTTTCAGAAATTTTCTCCAATGTATAGCGTATGACTTCTTTTTACTGAAGTGTTCCTTTTTCTGACAGACGAGCTTAAGAGCAAAGACATTCCCCCTCCCATCCCAGTCCTGAGCCTCTCATCTAACGGCCCTCACCCCGCTTTTCTTCGCCTCCCCCTGAGCTGGAGAGGGCTCTGAGCCTGGGCCCGGGACAGCTCCCCGTGCTGCAGCGTGGCAGCAGGGGTACCTGCCCCGAGTGGACTGCACTCCTCCACGCCACACGGAGTGCCTGGGTCCTGGATTGTCTTCAGCTCTGTCCTGGGTTCCTGGGGACAAGATGAGCCTGGGGAGCTCCAACAAGGAGGGACCTCAGTGGCTCAGCTCTAGAGCCTTCGGAGCCAGCGGGGAGCTCCGAGGACAGGAGCGGGTGGGAAGGTGAGGTGCTCCAGCAGGTGGGCCTACCCACACAGGTGCCCACAGCCTCAGTTCTGAGGCACACCCTGGGCTGCCCTTCCCCCACTGTGAGGGCCCCCTGCGCCCATGGTCCTCTGCGTTGGAGCTGGGGACTGAGAAGCCATAGGCCACAGCATTGTCAAGGTGTCTCTGTGACTTGGCATCAAAGCATCGGCAGAGAGGCTCTGGGCCTGTCCAGCTGGCTGTTGAGGAGGTCGGGGGAGGCTCCGGCAGATGCCTGCCACCTGGGTCACATGGAGAGCGTCCTAGGCTCCTCCCTCAGGTGGCCCACCTCCAGGCACACGTTCGCGTTTGTGGTTCTAAAGCCACCTAGACTTGACCCACTCAGACAAAATGGACTTTTCCTAGTTATTTTCTGGGTATGCTCAGCACTGGGCGAGTGCCTGGCACATACGGATTATATAACAAGCAATGGCTACTAAATACTAAACAGGTGGGCACGGAAAGTGGTGTGCTGGTGGACGCCTGCCTGAATGCGAACCTCAACAGAACAAAAACAAAGCACGTGCCCGTCTCCACGGACATCCTGCCACCGTGGTCCACTTCACGCTGCCATGGGTCCTTCCTGGATCAGCGTGCTGAGCCACCAAAAGCCTGGGCCACCCACCCTTCCACACGGCCACCCTCGGGCCAGCTCAGGCCCACTCACCCTGTGGATCTGAGATCACAGCAGCAGGTGGGGTTGGCCGACTCCCTGTGACCCCAGGGCACTGCAGGGCGTGTCCTCCCATGTGGATCCCCCTCCCAGAGGGTCAAAGAGTTCTCTGAGTTGTAAAAACCACACGTCTTCTGTGGACCTCCGGGTGGGGTGCTGGGGGCCCCAGGATCAGGGCAGATTTGAGGTGCCTGAGCCAGGCCTGGAGGGGGCTGCAGACAGAGGGTGGGCCTGAGCCCTGGTTCCCTCCAAGTCCTGTGTGTGCAGCCAGCGCAGCACTGGGCCTGGGCCTCCGAAGGGCCCAAGGATAGAAGGCTCGCCCCGTCTCCTTGTGCCTCGGTCACCCAGGTGGCAGCAGGTAGATCCAGGAGGGCTGAGCCGTTTCTGGAAGTTTCTGGAACCTGCTCCCCTCGGGCTGTTCATGTGCGTCCAGTTCTGTTCCCCGGGGACAGGTGCAGCTCCGCATGTCAGTTCTCCTGAGCCGCCTGCTGGTGGACGGGCCTCTGGCCTGCTGCCTCGGCTCCCGGCCAGCCCCCGAGCTTGGGCTCCGACCCTGGGTGGTCCTGCCCCGTGCACTGACCTGCTGCCCCAGGACTCCTGACCACCCTGGCGTCGAAGCCAGGGCAGGGCACCCCTCCTACCCATGGCCAGGCCTGCTGGCTGGTGTCTGGACAGCCCTAGTGCCCACTGCAGGACGGTCCAGTTCCAAGCTGTCCACACAAGTGACTGCCACGGGGTAGAGGCCCCTCTGTCCCAGGCAGGAGTCCCCTCCAGTTAGCCCTTAGTTCTCAGGGCCACCAGGGAGCCCCAGGGCTCCCTGAGCACAGCCCATAAGGGATCAAGCGAAGGCCGTTTGAAAAGTCACCTGGGTACTGACTCCCAGGCCGCCCCTGCACCCTCCTGCAGACACAGCGGGCAGCATCTCAGATCTCAGGGCAGGGCCAGGTCTTCCTGCCTGGGATCTTGTTAGCAATGTCACTCTTCACGCCCCACCCCAGGAAGAAGCTCAGCTTAATAGAGTCTAATGGTGTGTGTGTGTGTGTGTGTGTGTGTGTGTGTGTGAGAGAGAGAGAGAGAGAGAGAGAGAGATTTGTGTGTATATGGCTGTGTGTGTATGTGTGGCTGTGTGCTGTTGTGTATGTGAGTCTGTGTTGTGTCAGTGTGTAGTGTAACTGTGGTTCTCCTGTGTGAGAAGAGGGCTGTGTGTGGGGGGTGTATGTGAGATCTGTGTGTGTGGCTGTGTGCTGTTGTGTGTGTGTGTCTGTGTTGTGTCAGTGTGTAGTGTAACTGTGGTTCTCCTGTGTGAGAAGAGGGCTGTGTGTGGGGGGTGTATGTGAGATCTGTGTGTGTGGCTGTGTGCTGTTGTGTGTGTGTGTCTGTGTTGTGTCAGTGTGTAGTGTAACTGTGGTTCTCCTGTGTGTGAAGAGGGCTGTGTGTGTGGGGTGTATGTGAGATCTCTGTGTGTGGCTGTGTGCTGTTGTATGTGTGTGTCTGTGTTGTGTCAGTGTGTAGTGTAACTGTGGTTCTCCTGTGTGGTGAAGGCTGTGAGGGCTGTGTGTTGTGTCAGTGTGTGGTGTAACTGTGGTTCTCCTGGGTGGTGAGGGCTGTTGGGGGGTGTGTTGTATCAGTGTGTGGTGTAACTGTGGTTCTCCTGGGTGGTGAGGGCTGTGGGGGTGTGTGTTTTGTGTCAGTGTGTGGTGTAACTGTAGTTCTCCTGTGTGGTGAGGGCTGTGGGGGGGTGTTGTGTCAGTGTGTGGTGTAACTGTGGTTCTCCTGTGTGGTGAGGGCTGTGGGGGGGTGTTGTGTCAGTGTGTGGTGTAACTGTGGTTCTCCTGTGTGGTGAGGGCTGTGTGTTGTGTCAGTGTGTGGTGTAACTGTGGTTCTCCTGGGTGGTGAAGGCTGTGGGGGGGTGTGTGTTGTGTCAGTGTGTGGTGTAACTGTGGTTCTCCTCTGTGGTGAGGGCTGTGGGGGGGTGTTGTGCCAGTGTGTGGTGTAACTGTGGTTCTCCTGTGTGGTGAGGGCTGTGTGTGGTGTAACTGTGGTTCTCCTGGGTGGTGAGGGCTATGGGGGTGTGTTGTGTCAGTGTGTGGTGTAACTGTGGTTCTCCTGTGTGGTGAGGGCTGTGGGGGTGTGTGTTTTGTGTCAGTGTGTGGTGTAACTGTGGTTCTCCTGTGTGGTGAGGGCTGTGGGGGGGGTGTTTTGTGTCAGTGTGTGGTGTAACTGTGGTTCTCCTGTGTGGTGAGGGCTGTGGGGGGTGTTTTGTGTCAGTGTGTGGTGTAACTGTGGTTCTCCTGTGTGGTGAGGGCTGTGGGGGGTGTGTTGTGTCAGTGTGTGGTGTAACTGTGGTTCTCCTGTGTGGTGAGGGCTGTGGGGGGTGTGTTGTGTCAGTGTGTGGTGTAACTGTGGTTCTCCTGTGTGGTGAGGGCTGTGGGGGT
Organism: Ictidomys tridecemlineatus; assembly: GCF_052094955.1. NCBI lineage: Eukaryota > Metazoa > Chordata > Mammalia > Rodentia > Sciuridae > Ictidomys > Ictidomys tridecemlineatus. Next base: position 207,377 of record NW_027523210.1, read on the forward strand.
GTGTTGTGTCAGTGTGTGGTGTAACTGTGGTTCTCCTGTGTGGTGAGGGCTGTGGGTGTGTGTTGTGTCAGTGTGTGATGTAACTGTGGTTCTCCTGTGTGGTGAGGGCTGTGGGGGTGTGTTGTGTCAGTGTGTGGTGTAACTGTGGTTCTCCTCTGTGGTGAAGGCTGTGGGGGGGTGTTGTGTCAGTGTGTGGTGTAACTGTGGTTCTCCTGGGTGGTGAAGGCTGTGGGGGGGTGTGTTGTGTCAGTGTGTGGTGTAACTGTGGTTCTCCTGTGTGGTGAGGGCTGTGGGGTGTGTGTTTTGTGTCAGTGTGTGGTGTAACTGTGGTTCTCCTGTGTGGTGAGGGCTGTGGGGGGTGTGTTGTATCAGTGTGTGGTGTAACTGTGGTTCTCCTGTGTGGTGAAGGCTGTGGGGGGGTGTGTGTTGTGTCAGTGTGTGGTGTAACTGTGGTTCTCCTGTGTGGTGAGGGCTGTGTGTTGTGTCAGTGTGTGGTGTAACTGTGGTTCTCCTGGGTGGTGAAGGCTGTGAGGGCTGTGTGTTGTGTCAGTGTGTGGTGTAACTGTGGTTCTCCTGGGTGGTGAAGGCTGTGAGGGCTGTGTGTTGTGTCAGTGTGTGGTGTAACTGTGGTTCTCCTCTGTGGTGAGGGCTGTGGGGGGGTGTTGTGTCAGTGTGTGGTGTAACTGTGGTTCTCCTGTGTGGTGAGGGCTGTGTGGGGGTGTGTGTTTTGTGTCAGTGTGTGGTGTAACTGTGGTTCTCCTGTGTGGTGAGGGCTGTGGGGGGTGTGTTGTGTCAGTGTGTGGTGTAACTGTGGTTCTCCTGTGTGGTGAGGGCTGTGGGGGGGTGTTGTGTCAGTGTGTGGTGTAACTGTGGTTCTCCTGTGTGGTGAGGGCTGTGTGTTGTGTCAGTGTGTGGTGTAACTGTGGTTCTCCTGGGTAGTGAGGGCTGTGGGGGGTGTGTTGTGTCAGTGTGTGGTGTAACTGTGGTTCTCCTCTGTGGTGAGGGCTGTGGGGGGGTGTTGTGCCAGTGTGTGGTGTAACTGTGGTTCTCCTGTGTGGTGAGGGCTGTGTGTGGTGTAACTGTGGTTCTCCTGTGTGGTGAGGGCTGTGGGGTGTGTGTGTTGTGTCAGTGTGTGGTGTAACTGTAGTTCTCCTGTGTGGTGAGGACTGTGGGGGGGGGTGTTGTGTCAGTGTGTGGTGTAACTGTGGTTCTCCTGGGTGGTGAGGGCTGTGGGGTGTGTGTGTTGTGTCAGTGTGTGGTGTAACTGTGGTTCTCCTGTGTGGTGAAGGCTGTGGGGGGGTGTGTGTTGTGTCAGTGTGTGGTGTAACTGTAGTTCTCCTGGGTGGTGAGGGCTGTGAGGGGTGTGTGTTGTGTCAGTGTGTGGTGTAACTGTGGTTCTCCTGGGTGGTGAGGGCTGTGGGGGTGTGTTGTGTCAGTGTGTGGTGTAACTGTGGTTTTCCTGTGTGGTGAAGGCTGTGGGGGTGTGTGTGTTGTGTCAGTGTGTGGTGTAACTGTAGTTCTCCTGTGTGGTGAGGGCTGTGAGGGCTGTGTGTTGTGTCAGTGTGTGGTGTAACTGTGGTTCTCCTGGGTGGTGAGGGCTGTGGGGGTGTGTGTTTTGTGTCAGTGTGTGGTGTAACTGTGGTTCTCCTGTGTGGTGAAGGCTGTGGGGGGGTGTGTGTTGTGTCAGTGTGTGGTGTAACTGTAGTTCTCCTGTGTGGTGAGGGCTGTGGGGGGGGTGTTGTGTCAGTGTGTGGTGTAACTGTGGTTCTCCTGTGTGGTGAGGGCTGTGTGGGGGGTGTGTGTTTTGTGTCAGTGTGTGGTGTAACTGTGGTTCTCTTGGGTGGTGAGGGCTGTGGGGGTGTGTTGTGTCAGTGTGTGGTGTAACTGTGGTTCTCCTGGGTGGTGAAGGCTGTGGGGGGGTGTGTGTTGTGTCAGTGTGTGGTGTAACTGTGGTTCTCCTGTGTGGTGAGGGCTGTGAGGGGGTGTTGTGTCAGTGTGTGGTGTAACTGTGGTTCTCCTGTGTGGTGAGGGCTGTGTGTTGTGTCAGTGTGTGGTGTAACTGTGGTTCTCCTCTGTGGTGAGGGCTGTGGGGGGGTGTTGTGCCAGTGTGTGGTGTAACTGTGGTTCTCCTGTGTGGTGAGGGCTGTGTGTGGTGTAACTGTGGTTCTCCTGTGTGGTGAAGGCTGTGGGGGGGTGTGTGTTGTGTCAGTGTGTGGTGTAACTGTGGTTCTCCTGTGTGGTGAGGGCTGTGTGTTGTGTCAGTGTGTGGTGTAACTGTGGTTCTCCTGGGTGGTGAAGGCTGTGAGGGCTGTGTGTTGTGTCAGTGTGTGGTGTAACTGTGGTTCTCCTGGGTGGTGAAGGCTGTGAGGGCTGTGTGTTGTGTCAGTGTGTGGTGTAACTGTGGTTCTCCTCTGTGGTGAGGGCTGTGGGGGGGGTGTTGTGTCAGTGTGTGGTGTAACTGTGGTTCTCCTGTGTGGTGAGGGCTGTGTGGGGGTGTGTGTTTTGTGTCAGTGTGTGGTGTAACTGTGGTTCTCCTGTGTGGTGAGGGCTGTGGGGGGTGTGTTGTGTCAGTGTGTGGTGTAACTGTGGTTCTCCTGTGTGGTGAGGGCTGTGGGGGTGTGTTGTGTCAGTGTGTGGTGTAACTGTGGTTCTCCTGTGTGGTGAGGGCTGTGTGTTGTGTCAGTGTGTGGTGTAACTGTGGTTCTCCTGGGTGGTGAGGGCTGTGGGGGGTGTGTTGTGTCAGTGTGTGGTGTAACTGTGGTTCTCCTGGGTGGTGAGGGCTGTGGGGGGGTGTTGTGTCAGTGTGTGGTGTAACTGTGGTTCTCCTGTGTGGTGAGGGCTGTGTGTTGTGTCAGTGTGTGGTGTAACTGTGGTTCTCCTGGGTGGTGAGGGCTGTGGGGGGTGTGTTGTGTCAGTGTGTGGTGTAACTGTGGTTCTCCTGGGTGGTGAGGGCTGTGGGGGGTGTGTTGTGTCAGTGTGTGGTGTAACTGTGGTTCTCCTGTGTGGTGAGGGCTGTGGGGGGGTGTGTGTTGTGTCAGTGTGTGGTGTAACTGTGGTTCTCCTGTGTGGTGAGGGCTGTGGGGGGGTGTTGTGTCAGTGTGTGGTGTAACTGTGGTTCTCCTGTGTGGTGAGGGCTGTGTGTTGTGTCAGTGTGTGGTGTAACTGTGGTTCTCCTGTGTGGTGAGGGCTGTGGGGGGTGTGTGTTGTGTCAGTGTGTGGTGTAACTGTGGTTCTCCTGTGTGGTGAGGGCTGTGGGGGGTGTGTGTTGTGTCAGTGTGTGGTGTAACTGTGGTTCTCCTGTGTGGTGAGGGCTGTGGGGGGGTGTTGTGCCAGTGTGTGGTGTAACTGTGGTTCTCCTGTGTGGGGGGTGTGTGTTGTGTCAGTGTGTGGTGTAACTGTGGTTCTCCTGGGTGGTGAGGGCTGTGGGCGTGTGTTGTGTCAGTGTGTGGTGTAACTGTAGTTCTCCTGGGTGGTGAGGGCTGTGGGGGGGTGTTGTGCCAGTGTGTGGTGTAACTGTGGTTCTCCTGGGTGGTGAGGGCTGTGTGGGGGTGTGTGTTTTGTGTCAGTGTGTGGTGTAACCGTGGTTCTCCTGTGTGGTGAGGGCTGTGGGGGGGTGTGTGTTGTGTCAGTGTGTGGTGAGGGCTGTGTGTGTGTGTGTGTGTGTGTTTGTCCGTCTAGGGTGTTCCGTTTTCCCCACGGGCGGCACGGCCTGCCATCACACTGCTTAGAAGCCCTTGGAGTTGGCTTTCATCTCTGTGTCTCAAGGCAGGAGCCCGTTAAGTGTCTCTGAAGCCATTACTGACCTTTCAGAGGGAGGATAGTGCACATCTCAAGGGAGAGCCACGCGCTCTCGGACGGCTTTAATCGACTTTCTGTCCACAGCTGGGAAGTCCTGGCCCTCCGTGGCGGAGGCGCTGGAGGAGAAGGTGCCCAGTGGAAGGGCTGGGCGGGCCCAGGCCCAGGTGGCTGGTTGAATCTGTCCTCATCGAAGTTCAAAGTGTGAAGAGAAGGATGGGGACAGCACGGGCCTGAGAGGAGCTGCTGACCCAGACAAGTGGCCGAGCCCAATAGCGAGGGACTGTGCAGGAGGAGGGCTCTCGGAGCTGTGGCCTCGGGGGAGGAGAGGGCACTCAGGGAGCACAGGGCACTGGCACGAACGGGCAGCGGGCAGGAGGCAGTGAGTGGTGCCCAGTGCTCCCTGGCAGAGAAGCCAAATGGCCAGTCGAATCACTCTGCTGTCTGCACAGGGCAGTGGCAGGGACACGTGTTAGCCAGAGACCTGAGGCCACAGAGAAGAGCGAGATTAGAGATGGGCAAGGTGGGACACTGGGAGCCAGTGCAGACAGTGGCCCTCAGGCAGAGGGGGGAGAGGGCAGGCAGTCAGGGTGACGGGGGTCTGGGCGAGGGTACCTGCCGCCTGGCCCTGGGTGCCTCATGGAGTTTACAGCCCTGCAGAGCCTGGGCAGGGCACCTGCACTTGGCCCCAAGGGACAGTCAGCAAGGCGGTGGTCAGCTGCACACGGCTGGGGATGGGCAGCTGATGAGGAGGTGGCCATGAGTGGGGTGTGGGCAGGGAGCAGCCGCAGCCGGGCGGCAGGGAGCGGGTACCAGTCAGAGGGGTGGGCAGGAGGCTGGGAGGGGGCAGAGGCTGCGTGCAAGGGGAGGCGCGTTTGGGGAGCAGGAAGGGAGAGGCCTTCAGGATCCCAGCAGCTCTGCACTTGGGGACGAGCTGGCTGCAGGAGGGCGTCAGGCCCCACACCCCCGTCATTCCCCGCCCCACCACCAGGCTCCTGCTCTGCCCCTTGTCACACCCCACCCCACGGTCGGTCCACCCCCACCCCCGCCCCTCCCTCCCAGCCCCTGCCTGGCCCCACCTCCTTCGTCAGGGCCCCTGGAAGCCCCCACCCCACCCCCCAGGCCCCAGCCACTCCAGCTGTCACTGACAGCGCCCACCTGCCCCACGCACACCTGAGGCTTTCAGGCTGCAGGGAACTGGTCACGGATGTGGGCCTGGCTCTCATGATGCCTGCACATTAGCAGAGGAGACAGCGAAGACCAAGTGGACACAGCCCGTCGGGAGGGTGGACTGACTGGTCCACTAAGAAGGGGAACAGCTGCTGCCGCTGGCAAGGATGCGGAGGAGTCGCTGCAGCGCAGGCTCTGGGCCAGCAGGCGCACAGCTGAGAAGCAGCTGTCCACGGCGGCGTCTGGTGCACCTTCCAGTCTTCCAGACAGGTCAGGGTGAAGGCACCAAGGGAGGAGTAGGTTTGGCCAGCAGAGGCCCGGGAGGCCCTGTGATGCTGGGGGCCCTGGGGGCGGTGCTGGAGGACAGGCTGGGCAGGGAGACTCACGTCAGGACTTGACAGCAGGCCTACCCTTGGACGCCTGGCCTCAGCTCCTTCCATCTCTGCCTCGTCTCTACTCCAACCTCTCTGGCCACCTGTCCAGTGCTGTCCTGTAGCAGGCACCGCCTTTGGGATGAAGCTCTTTCACACTCCGGCCGAGGCTCCCTTCCCCACGCACCTTTCAAAGACGATGTTTTTAGAGCAGTTTTTGGTTCATATCTCAGTGGAGGGGAAGGTGCAGAGGTCCCCATGCACCCTGCCCTCTTACGTGCCCACCTCCCCCAGGACAACACCCCAACACAGTGGTGTGTTGGGACAGTAGATAAAGCTGCATTGACACACGATGGTCACCAGAGCCCACACTCAGTCAGTTAGGGTCCACTCTTACACACTCAGGACTTGGGACAGATGCGCAGTGACGTGTGCCAGCTGAGTGTCAGTGTTTTCCTGCCCTGTACCTCTGTGCTCCCTGCTCCACCCTCCCACCATTTTGTCTTTCACCAGCAGTGAATGAGTGCTCCTGTGGCCCTCTGTCCCGGGCAGTGTTGGTGCAGCCTCCTGGGTTCTGGGTTCTGGTCATTCCAGTGGTGGGGGGAGCCTCACTTCAGTGCATATGCCCGATGACGCACCGTGACGAGCCCTGGGTGTGCTTGCTTCCCTCCTGCACACCTTCTCTGGTGAGCTGTCATGAGGCCTGAGCTTTCCTTGGGTTGTTTGTGTTCTTGCCCAGGTGTGTGGGTGGCACTGAGAGTTGAGCCTGTCAGCAGGTTCGCCCTGGCACCACACCCTGCCTCTTTACCACTGGGGTTTAAGAGCCATCGGTCCATTGTGTCGATAGGACGTATTTTGCAATCTTGGATTGTCTTCTTCTTCCTTTGCCATTATCTTTCACAGAGCAGTTTTATTTTCAAAGAAGTCTAGCTCATCAAGTTTCCATTCACAAATTATACCTTTGCTGTTATAGGTAAAAAGTCATTGCCATATTCAAGGTCCCTTAGAGTTATTCCTAATCGTTCTGTAGAAGTTTTATAGCTCTGTGTCTTTCCCATTTAGGTCTATGATTCATTTTGAGTTAAGGGTTTATTCTGGAGTGTGTATGTCTATTTATATATAAATTCTAGGTAGCTGTCTGGCTCTCCTGGTCCTGTTGCTGAAAGGCTGTCTTTGCTCACCATGGGGCCTTTGCTCCTTTGCGTTTATGGAGGTCTGCTCTGGGCTCTCCAGTCTTTCCCCTGGTGTCTTCTCTTACAGGTGCCACACTGTCCCAGCTAATGCTACTCGATGGTGAGACTTGAAGTCAGACACCAGGAGCACTCCACTGTGGTGCTCAGTGCTCTCCTTCAGTGTTGGGTGAGCAAGATGGGTCTTGTCTTTCCATATGAACTGTAAAATTATTCGGTCAATACCCACAAAATAACTGGGTTGGAATTTTCATTGAATAGCATCAAATATATAATTCTTGATCAGAAGAACTGACATCTTTTCCATATTGAATCTTTTGGTCTATGAACATGGGATATCTCTCCATTAATTTCATTCTTCTCTGTTTTATTAATCAGAGTTTTGTAGTTTTCCTAAATTAGATCTTGAATAGATTTTTCAGGTTTTTACCTACACCTTTTGTTTGGGCAAGAGTGAATACAAATACTGCATTTTTAATTTAAAATTCCGTCTTTTCATTGCTGGAATATAGGAAAGTGATGGGCTTTAATGTATTCCTGTTGAATTCTGGAATATAACATTTTATTTGTTTCAAGACTTTGTTGATGCTTTTGGATTTTTGTATAGATTATCAGGTCATCTGTAAACAAAGACTGTTTTTAAAACAAATCTCTCCCAAACCCAGACATGCTGTATTTCCTCTTCTTGTCTCACTGCATTGCCTGGGACTCCCAGGATGATCTTGGGTACAGTGGTGAGAGGAGACATCCTTGATTTGTCCTTATCTTAGGGGGACCATCCGGTTTCACACAGCCAGGTTTGATGCTAGCTCTGGAGTTCTGCTGGGTTTTCTTGGGGGGGAGTAGGTATTCTTCTAAGTTGAGGAATCCCCCACGGTTCCTAGTTTATTGGGAGTTTTTATTTATTTTTAATCATCAACAGGCGCTCGATTTTGTCAAGCATCTTTCCTGCGCTTCCTGATGTGATCATAGGACTTTCCCTCTTGGTCTAGTTGCGGGATGGATCCCGTTAGTTGAATTTCTAGAGTTGGCCAAGCCGGCACCCCTGGGAGGAGCTCAGGCCTTCAACACGGCTCCTGCGGTCACCGCAGTGAGGCACCTGGGGCTCAGTGACCTTGTGCAGGGAGGAGATGACTCAGCTCTCGGTTCTGCAGACGGAAGGGCCTGGCCCCAGCTTCCACTCAGCCCTGGCACAGGCCCTGTGGTGGGCAGCACCCCAACAGCAAGGGCGCATCTGGAGCAAAGCTCACACCGCAGGACAGGGCCACAGCAGGAGGAGGGCTGGGCTTTCTCCCGGGTGACAACTCCTTTCCCACAGCACCTCCCGTGGCCTGCAACTGAGCTCTGCGTCTTAAAGGGCCTACTGGACACGAGCACTCCCATGTTGGGGACGGAGCTTCCCGCAGTGGACCCTGGAGGACACACCACACCCACGCCGTAGCAAGAAGGGCGCAGAGCAGAGCTGTCCAGGTGCAGCCCTGTTCCCAGCTGCCCTTCTAACTGAACTGGCGAGGCACGCGTGGTCTCCTCTGTAAGCCCTGGGTTGCAGTTAGTGCGCCTCTGTCCCGCATGAAAGGGTTGCAGAGTGGGTGTCACGGGGGTACCAAGATGAGAACTGAAATGTGGACTGGGCACAAAGTCTCCAAACTCTCTGACTTTGGCCCAGCATCTCAGAGGAGCCATCCTATCCGATGCAGATGCCCTGTTCTCCGGCATCTTGGCTCTGCGTCTTCCTCGGGGAACTCAGGCATGCCTCATGCACTCTGGCTCCCTGGATCTGCCCAGTGCATCTTCTCCCCAGATCTGTTTGTTGCCCACCCCCCTGACTCTCTCTCTCTTTCTCTTTTGGTACCAGGGCACTTGACCACTGAGCCACATTCCAGCCCTGTTTAGTATTTTATTTAGAGACAGGGTCTCACTGAGTTGCTTAGTGTCTCACTGTTGCTGAGGCTGGCTTTAAACTTGCGATCCTCCTGCCTCAGCCTCCCTCACCTCTGGGATGACAGGCGTGTGCCACTGCACCTGGCTTTGTTGTCAAATCTCTTGTCCTTATCTCTTTCCATAAGGCTGAGCCAGTGGTGCTTCTAATTCCAACATTAACTTTCATTCCTTCAAAACTTGGGGGGTGGGCTTTGCTCTCCAGAGTTTCTCCAGTGCTGCTTCACCAGGAACAGTTCTGAGCCTCGTTTTCTGAGCTGAGTGCCTGTCTGTGGCCACACCAGTGGGCGCTTCTCCTCGGGGTGTGCGGTAGGTCTCCACAGCAATCCCAGCATCTGCGCACGTGACCAGAAACCCCTGCGTTGCCAGCCACGCTCACAGAGGCAGGGGCGCTTGGGGTTTGAAACCACAGCTAAACCCTAATGCTGTTTCCCGTAAAATCCCTATTCATTGTTGTGGCTTCTCCATCCGCGGGTCCCGGGGACATTCTGGTGGTGATGTTATGACCACAACCTAGAGTCCGCCTCCTTAATCTTTGCCTCTCGTCTGGAAAGGCAGGGTGGCTGGGTCCCCATGTCTGCGGGAGGGAGCCAGCCCTCAGTAGCAGCCTCACTCTGGGGACCTCGTCTCCCACAGCAGGAAGAGCTGTGTGGCTCAGATGAAGCCCAGCCGTCTGCTCCTTCCCCACCCAGGACAGTGTGTGCGAGTGGGGCCAGGCTGGGCTCTCAGCCTCCTGCTTCCCCGGAGAGGTTTCTGCATTCGCCTCCAGTAAGCTCATTCCCTGTCTGACTTGGGGGCTTAGTCTTTCCACTGAGACAGGGAATGACCCAGAGGCCTGGAGCAGCGGCAGGTGGCCTCTTCCCCTGTGGCTTTGAGGTGACCCTGTTGACTTCCACAGATGGCGATTCTTCAGGGTTCCCTCCCAACTCACCAGCCCGTGTCTTGGGTTCTGGGTGTGGGACTCGGGTCTCAGCCGGTGGCCCCGTGATTCACAGTGGGTTCTCTCTGGCTAGGGACGACCGTGCACCCACCCTGGGGCCAACGTGCGTTCCGTGCAATTTCCCACAAATTCTGCAGGTGTTTTCCTCTTAGTTCCTCGCAGTGCCCCCCAGGGAAGGACGTGGCCTCTGGTGTGCAGGGTCCCCTGCCAGGGCCTGTCTCAGGCTTCAGTGTGGGCCTGGCCGGCACACCCCATGTAGGTTTCTCAGGTGACCACAGAGGCAGACCTCAGCCCCTGCCATGCTGCAGACACATGAGAAGACCACTGTCTCTCTATGTCTCAGGGGCTCAGGGTCACCCCTGGGAAGCCTGAAGATGACTCCTAGCCGAAGTCTCAGAACCCACCTCGACAACAAGGGCCGGTGAGGACAAAGCGGCCCTCCTTCTCCCCGGGCCCACCCAGCTCCGTGCGGGGCCATGGGGAGGGGAGTCACCCAGTGTTGGTCCACTGTCACTTCAGTACCCCAGACGTTCACTCCTCAGGTTCAACATCGACTCTCTGCTGTCTTCTAGAAGGGCGAAGTGTCCGAGAGTTCTTGCTTTGGTCCTAGGGCCAGAGGAGCCCGGGCCTCGTGCAGGGAGCCCTGAGACCTGGGTAAAGGAGAGAGGAGTCCACCCCGGCCCGGGGTTCTGGTTCACCTGTGAACACGCATCCTGAGTCTGCTGGTCGTCTTGGGCTCGTGTCCGTGCACATCGGCCTCGTCCAGCCCCTGCTTCCCCACCCACAACGTGATTCCCCCTACTCAGGACCCTGCTCCGACTCCGGGGGACTGGGTGGGTCCCAGGGCCTCCATCTCTGACCAACTCCAGAGATTCCCAGGTGCACTACGTGTTTGCAGCCAGGAGGCTGCAGCCTGCAGGGGAGGGTCCCACCGTGTCCCTTGGGAGGCTGTGGGGACTGTCCACTCCCCTCCACAGTCCTCCACACCTTCTCCACCTCACTGCATGGTTCCCACGCACCACGAATTTATTACCGAGTGTGATAGATGACAAATACTCAGCCTCATACAAAAGAGAATCAGGCCAGTGTATTTATAAGCTGCAAATTGGCAGGAAGGACGTGCCCGAGACACGTGCCAGGCTTCCTTCTGCACGTGAGCCCAGCCCCCAAGTCTGCCTTTGATATGATAGCAGGGGGTCCAAAAATGCTGTGAAAATAACCTTAATGTTGAAATATTGACTTCAAACTATAGGACTAATTTGAATAAAAAATATAGTTGGGTTAAAAAAAGATGGTTATTATGTTATTTTTGTGAGAAACCATTTTTCTGACTTATGATGGAGTCTCCAACATTCTCTGGGCAGAGCTGGGAAGCAAGAAGGCCTCTCTCACAGCCAGCTGCCCGCAGCGCAGTGGTGTTCCAGGCCGACGGTCGCAGGGACGCCCCACCCAGCCTGGGCCACAGGCAGCATCCTCAAGGTCCCCATCCTCCAGCCCAGCTCTGTCCCAGCTCATCCTCTATCACGGACAGGAAGGACCCCCAAAGGACAATAGAATTCCCTTGGTCCATGGGATGGCCACATGACTGCCCACCACCAAGGCCCACCATCTGGCGCTGCCCCAAGCCCTTACCTGCCAGACTTCATGGCGTTCTAGAGCCAGCGCCACGGAGGTCTGTCCTGCGGTGAGGCCTGGCTACCCCCGCCTGACCACTGCCCACCTCCTCCAGGATCCTCCCTCACGTCCGTCAGCGTCACAGTCCTGGGCAGACCTGCCTCCACCCGCTCAGGGCACCTAACGGTGCCGAGGCCAGCTGCTCCCACAGCAGAGGGCTGCTTCCTCCCGCCCCCCGGGCCACGCCAAGGCCACGGTGCAGCAAACCCCCTGGAGCCTCTGCCTGGGTCCTCAGGACCTCGGCTGTGCACCCCCACCCCAGGGTCTCTTCCTCCCTGGAAGGGCCCAGCCACTCTGTGGCCTCCTGAACCTTCGTCACTCTCTGAAGGCCCAGCTCCCAGCACAGTCACCCCGTGACCTCCTTCTCCTCTGATGCAGCCCTCAGGCCCCCTCGGCCAGCACGGAGCCCCTCCCACTATGTGTGTGATGTGTCCCTTGTGGTCAGGGTTGGCTGAGTGTGTGTTGTGTCTCCTTTTGTGTATCCATGTGTATCCGGTGTGCACACGTGTGCATGTGCACCTGTTACTGACTCTCCCGACTCCCAGTTCTGCTGGGCACACTTTTCAGGCAGGTCTGTGTGCATTAGGTATGTAAGTGGTCTAGACATCGGCACCCTGGCCTGGGGACCAAGGGAGAGGAGACGGAGGTAACAGGAAGCAGGACGGGCAGCCATCAGCCCATCCCCGAGAGGAGCTGCGGGGACGCAGGCCTGGACCTGACCAGGACCCAGGGGCTGCAACTCGGTGGGCACAGTCAGTGGGTGCTGTGTGTGGACCCCTGTGGCGTGCTCTGGTCGGCTCTCTCCCTCGCCCTGGTGGGGGGAATCCCTCGAGCTGGGGGCACATCTGAGCCTGGGAGTGCTGGGTGCTCTGTGGGCTTCTGCACATCCCAGAGGGGACGTGTGTCTGACAGGTATGGAAGGCAGAGGGCACAGAGGGAGAGAGAACGAATGTCCAGAAGCCGTGGAGAGCAGCCTGGCACCGGGCTCCGGAGAAAGGAGGCTTCTTCCCAAGCTCCCAAGAGCTGCCCTGGGCTCGGGAAGGCTCTGTGGGACCCCAAGCACCCTGCTGAGCCATCGTTCCCAGCCCTGAGGCAAGGCCAAGGGCAGAGCCTCTCACCTGCCTGCCCCACAAGACCTGCGGGGCAGGGTGGGGCAGTGTGCAAGGCCCTGCTGGGCATGGCCCTGTCCCCCTCAAGAACAAAGGTAATGGTGGCAGCTGCCATCTTTAGCTCCAGCTCTGGGGCCGACAGTGGGACCAGCCAGAGACGTTCCTGCCTCCCGATGCCGTGGTCTAGGTAGAGCCCAGAAGGGACCCTGGAGGGAGGGCGGGGCCTCAGGGCATTTCACGGCCAGCAGCTTCCCAGGTCCGTGGAGCTGCCTCACTGCGGACTTGACGCGTGGCCTCTGCTGGCCCACTTGTGCCCTGGGAGGAAAGTCTTTGCAGGAGAGCTGAGCACGCAGGCGATTTCAGGGCAGGACGCAGTGCTTCAGCTGTAGCTGTCTGAGCACCTACAGAGCCAGCTCCAAGTCCTGTCTGAAAATGTCACAAAGCTGTGACCTCCACCCAGAGCACCCAGGAGGAGCGGGGCCTCCCACAGCAGGTATTGACAGGAGAGGAGACACAGTGAGACCCACCACACCTGGGTGCAGTGGTCCACGCGGGTGCAGCCCTGGCTGCCCCAGGCAAGCCACTCAGAGAGCCCATCTCTGCGCCCGGAAAGTCACCACGGGTAAGGGACAGGAGAAGCAAGGAAGCGCGTCATCCTGTTGCAGACGCTGGAATCTTGGGACGGCGGGTATCATAAATGTCCATGGACTATTTGAGGAACAGAAAGTGGGGTCAGAGAGACGCGCAGGCAGTGAGAGGCCTGAGGGTAGATCTGAACCCCAGCCCCAGTGAATGGGGCTCCCGGACGAGCTACAGCCTCCCTTCAGGGTGAACTTCTGACGGAGGCCAAGCCAGCCTCCAAGAGACATGGCGGCCGCTGTGCCCTGCCGTGTGATCTCCGTGATCTCTGTGTGTCCACAGGGAGAGGGGAATGGAGCCTGGTGCGTCCTCACCCTGAAGCAGCCTCCAGCCCTGCGGAGAGGGGCCTGCCCTTCCTGAGCATGGGCCGGGCCTGGAGGAGGCTGTCCAGAGAGAGAGGGAGCCGCAGGAGGAGCCCTGGCTCCACAGAACCAGGCGCAGAGGGGGTCCCCGGGGCTGGGTGGGCAAGGGAGCTGCAGGAGGGGTGTGTGCAAGGCGGCCAGCTGTGCCACGGAACTGTCCTAGAGTAGACGCAGGGTCTTCGCTCCAGGACCACCTGGGGCCGACCCGAGCAAGGGGTGCACGGGGTGCTTGCGTGGTGATGTCACAAGGCCCACGAGGAGCCACACTGCATCCTTGACCCGATTTCATCTTCACCTGCCGCTGTACCTCAGTAAAGTTGAGAATAATAGGACTTCTAGGAATAAAATCACGCTCAATACATATGATTTCTGTATCAACCCTCTAAGTTCCAAGGCTTCAATTCTGCAAACATAATGAATATTCACTTACCATTTTAAAGTTACCATCAGCCTGTCTGCTGCTTGATTTAAGTTTTTAAGATGTGTTCCACATCTGGGGCCCCGGGACAGAGTGATCTTTACAGCCTGTAAAGGTCACTGTGAAGGTCATGTGAGGAAAGTCTCATTAGATGACAGGATCCACTAGTCACAGCTGGAAACAGAAGGTGAAGTTCAAGCTCTCTCAAGTTTCTAGAAGGAAGACAACTCGTGAGCTGACAGACGGACAGGCAGCAGACACTCAGGGGCTCTCAGGACTCTGGTGTCAGAGCTGCTCAGGGAGCCGTGGACACCAGGGTGCAGATTCCAGAGGCTCACGGAGCCCGGCAGGGAATTCACCTGGAAGTGCCCCCCGCACCTTCTGCAAGGCCATGGGCACAAAGACCGAGAGGAGACCTGAAGGCCAAGACAGGAGCATCGGAGCCATTGCGGATCTCCGGGAAGACGGTGGGCAGTACCGTCCAGACCTGGCGACAGGCACCTCCGCTCAGTAGATGTTCCTTCAGTACAAGAAAGAAACAGACTGCAGAAGAAGAAGAGGGCGCGGTCTCCCAGGGTGCTAAACTGCAGATGCTCGTGAACAAAGAAAGGATTCCCAGCAGAGGGGCTCCCCACAGAGAGCACAGAGGGCCAGGGGTGTAAACACAGACCAAGACCGCAAACACGGAGTGGAGGTCGAGGACACGGACAGTGGTCAACACAGGGCCCTGAAGGGGAGAGGTACAGACGGTAAAGATCATGTGAGGAAAGTTAAGGTGATTAGAGCTTCTTTCTCCAGAAGTGTGAAGATATTCTCTAATTCAAGGTTTTATCATATTCAATATGGATGGAAATTACCAAGATTAATCAAAACAATAAGATGGTATGAATTTTGTGTCAGTAGAGAGAAAAACAGGGAAAAAAAGAGCAAAACCTCAACCTAAATCCAGGAAAAACAGGAGACAGAAGCTCAGAGAAGACAGAATACAAAATGATGAGCTGATAGAAGCCAGTCTAAATATATGAACAACCGTACTTAATCTGAATAGAGTAATTAAACAAATTTAAAAGATACCAGATTGCATATTTTTTCTTATATAAATAATTTTCATCCTTTGGTATTTTTATGAAAAGGCCAATCTCAAAATTTACTTTGTTATTTGATCTCTGCCACTTAAAATTCTCTGCTAAAATACCTGTATAACCTCCCATCACACATCAGATACATACACAATATCCAGCCAATGGGTAATATAAATTACTATCATTACCATCACCACCACCACCATCACCATCACCACTATCATTACCATCACCATCACCATTATCATTACCATCACCATCACCATCACCATAACCATTATCATTACCATCACCATCACCATTATCATTACCATCACCATCACCATCACCATAACCATTATCATTACCGTCACCATTACCATCACCATCACCATCACCATAACCATTATCATTACCATCACCATCACCATTATCATTACCATCACCATCACCATCACCATCACCATCACCATAACCATTATCATTACCATCACCATCACCATTATCATTACCATCACCATCACCATCACCATCACCATCACCATAACCATTATCATTACCATCACCATCACCATTATCATTACCATCACCATCACCATCACCATAACCATTATCATTACCATCACCACTACCATCGCCATCACCACTATCATTACCATCACCATCATCACCACCATCACTGTTATCAATATCACCATCACTACCATCACCATCCTCATCACTGTCACCACCATCACCATCATCAACATCATCCCTTCATCCTCATCATAACCATCACCATCACCACCTACATTACTATCACCACCATCATTACTATCACCATCATCACCACCATCACACCATCACTGTTATCACATCACCATCACTATCATCACCACTCTCATCACCATCACCACCATCACCATCACCATCATCATCCCATCATCATCATAACCATCACCATCATCATCCCATCATCCTCATCATAACCATCACCATCACTACCATCATTACCATCACCATCACCACCATGATCATCATCACAGTCATAACCATCACCATCATCACCACCATCAGTGTTATGAACATCACCATCACCACCATCACCTTCCCCATCACCACTATCATCACCATCACAAAAACTATCACCACTACCATCATTGCCATTACTATCATTGCCATCATCATCACCACCATTACCATCATAACCATCAGTATTACCACTATCACCATAATCACCACCATCACTATCACCGCCATCATCATAATCATCATCATGGCAACCATCACCACCATCATGATTGCCATCACCATCATTGCTATCAACATCACCATCATCATCTCTTCATAAGTTCATTTTATGTAAAAGGATCTGTCTGGTGAGTCAGAGAAAGAGCCTTCATCAGCACCAATGTCCTAATTTTGCAGATGATAAAAATGAACCCTGCAGTCATTTAGAGAAGGATGACAATATATATCTTTTCTGCCCCATATCAGGCTCCATTCACCATAGACAGTGGGGGTAGTTGTCTTGAATGTGTTATGCTGTTGGCAACAAGAGAACTCTGAAATCCTCACAATGCATCAAATTTAAAGCTTCTGTTTCATCAATTCAAGGTCAGCCACACACCTCACAGCTCTCAGGGATATTCCATATGCTGGCATGGGCATGCAGTGGGCAGGAATAGACACAGCACATCATGGTGTGTGGAGGCTGCACTTTGTCAGTGAACCTGGGTATGAAAAGCGGGATGTGGGACAAGCGGAACATTAGGAAGACAGGGGAAGGTCATGTGGTCTATTGGAAAATGTTCACTCACTTGGACCCACCTTTAGCCAGTGGAAAAGGACTCAACAGTGAGCATCGGAGAAGTGACACAACTTAACCTTCTCTAGGTCACCACAGTGGTCTCCCGGAAGAAGCTGAAAGGAGATGCTGACCCAGGTTCAGAGTCTACAGATGCTAGCACCACCATTACCATATGTATGAGCTGTGCCAGTGCTTAGTGGACATAGCCTCTCTGCCTGGTGGAAGAAGAGAAAGAGTCCTGTGTGGAGACTTGGCTCCGGAGAGTGGCAGGTGACACTATAAAGAGCACAGCACCAGAGCTCCTAGGCCGTCCAGGGAGGGGCTGAGGAGATCCATGCTGAGCTCTGAGAGTGACAGGTCACACTATAGAGAGCCCAGCACCAGAGCTCCTAGGCCATCCAGGGAGGGGACCAAGGGCATCCATCCTGAGCTCTGACAGTGACAGGTCACACTATAGAGAGCCCAGCACCAGAGCTGCTAGGCCATCCAGGGAGGGGACAAGGGGATCCATCCTGAGCTCTGACAGTGACAGGTCACACTATAGATAGTAGAGCACCAGAGCTCCTAGGCCATCCAGGGAGGGGCCAAGGGGATCCATCCTGAGCTCTGACAGTGACAGGTCACACTATAGAGAGCCCAGCACCAGAGCTTCTAGGCCATCCAGGGAGGGGCTGGGGGATCCATCCTGAGCTCTGACAGTGACAGGTCACACTATAGAGAGCCCAGCACCAGAGCTCCTAGGCCATCCAGGGAGGGGCCAAGGAAATCCATCCTAAGCTCTGACAGTGACAGCTCACACTATAGAGAGCCCAGCACCAGAGCTCCTAGGCCATCCAGGGAGGGGCCAAGGGGATCCATCCTGAGCTCTGACAGTGACAGCTCACACTATAGAGAGCCCAGCACCAGAGCTCCTAGGCCATCCAGGGAGGGGCCGAGGGGATCCATCCTGAGCTCTGACAGTGACAGTCACACTATAGAGAGCCCAGCACCAGAGCTCCTAGGCCATCCAGGGAGGGGCCGAGGGGATCCATCCTGAGCTCTGACAGTGACAGGTCACACTATAGAGAGCCCAGCACCAGAGCTCCTAGGCCATCCAGGGAGGGGCTGGGGGATCCATCCTGAGCTCTGACAGTCACAGGTCACACTATAGAGAGCCCAGCACCAGAGCTCCTAGGCCATCCAGGGAGGGGCCAAGGGGATCCATCCTGAGCTCTGACAGTGACAGGTCACACTATAGAGAGCCCAGCACCAGAGCTCCTAGGCCATCCAGGGAGGGGCTGGGGGATCCATCCTGAGCTCTGACAGTGACAAGTCACACTATAGAGAGCCCAGCACCAGAGCTCCTAGGCCATCCAGGGAGGGGCCAAGGGGATCCATCCTGAGCTCTGACAGTGACAGGTCACACTATAGAGAGCCCAGAACCCAGAGCTCCTAGGCCATCCAGGGAGGGGCCAAGGGGATCCATCCTGAGCTCTGACAGTGACAGGTCACACTATAGAGAGCCCAGCACCAGAGCTCCTAGGCCATCCAGGGAGGGGCCGAGGGGATCCATCCTGAGCTCTGACAGTGACAGGTCACACTATAGAGAGCCCAGCACCAGAGCTCCTAGGCCATCCAGGGAGGGGCTGAGGGGATCCATCCTGAGCTCTGACAGTGACAGGTCACACTATAGAGAGCCCAGCACCAGAGCTCCTAGACCATCCAGGGAGGTTCTGGGGGATCCATCCTGAGCTCTGACAGTTTCAGGTCACATTATAGAGAGCCAGCACCAGAGCTACTAGGCCATCCAGGGAGGAGCCAAGGGGATCCATCCTGAGCTCTGACAGTGACAGGTCACACTATAGAGAGCCCAGAAGCCAGAGCTCCTAGGCCATCCAGGGAGGGGCCGAGGGGATCCATCCTGAGCTCTGACAGTGACAGGTCACACTATAGAGAACCCAGCACCAGAGCTCCTAGGCCATCCAGGGAGGGGCCAAGGGGATCCATCCTGAGCTCTGACAGTGACAGGTCACACTATAGAGAGCCCAGCACCAGAGCTCCTAGGCCATCCAGGGAGGCGCCAAGGGGATCCATCCTGAGCTCTGACAGTGACAGGTCACACTATAGAGAGCCCAGCAACAGAGCTCCTAGGCCGTCCAGGGAGGGGCCAAGGGGATCCATCCTGAGCTCTGACAGTGACAGGTCACACTATAGAGAGCCCAGCACCAGAGCTCCTAGGCCATCTAGGGAGGGGCCAAGGGGATCCATCCTGAGCTCTGACAGTGACAGGTCACACTATAGAGAGCCCAGCACCAGAGCTCCTAGACCATCCAGGGAGGGGCTGGGGGATCCATCCTGAGCTCTGACAGTGACAGGTCACACTATAGAGAGCCCAGCACCAGAGCTCCTAGGCCATCCAGGGAGGGGCCAAGGGGATCCATCCTGAGCTCTGACAGTGACAGGTCACACTATAGAGAGCCCAGCACCAGAGTTCCTAGACCATCCAGGGAGGGGCTGGGGGATCCATCCTGAGCTCTGACAGTGACAGGTCACACTATAGAGAGCCCAGCAACAGAGCTCCTAGGCCATCCAGGGAGGGGCCGAGGGGATCCATCCTGAGCTCTGACAGTGACAGGTCACACTATAGAGAGCCCAGCACCAGAGCTCCTAGGCCATCCAGGGAGGGGCTGGGGGATCCATCCTGAGCTCTGACAGTCACAGGTCACACTATAGAGAGCCCAGCACCAGAGCTCCTAGGCCATCCAGGGAGGGGCCAAGGGGATCCATCCTGAGCTCTGACAGTGACAGGTCACACTATAGAGAGCCCAGCACCAGAGCTCCTAGGCCATCCAGGGAGGGGCTGGGGGATCCATCCTGAGCTCTGACAGTGACAAGTCACACTATAGAGAGCCCAGCACCAGAGCTCCTAGGCCATCCAGGGAGGGGCCAAGGGGATCCATCCTGAGCTCTGACAGTGACAGGTCACACTATAGAGAGCCCAGAACCCAGAGCTCCTAGGCCATCCAGGGAGGGGCCAAGGGGATCCATCCTGAGCTCTGACAGTGACAGGTCACACTATAGAGAGCCCAGCACCAGAGCTCCTAGGCCATCCAGGGAGGGGCCGAGGGGATCCATCCTGAGCTCTGACAGTGACAGGTCACACTATAGAGAGCCCAGCACCAGAGCTCCTAGGCCATCCAGGGAGGGGCTGAGGGGATCCATCCTGAGCTCTGACAGTGACAGGTCACACTATAGAGAGCCCAGCACCAGAGCTCCTAGACCATCCAGGGAGGTTCTGGGGGATCCATCCTGAGCTCTGACAGTTTCAGGTCACATTATAGAGAGCCAGCACCAGAGCTACTAGGCCATCCAGGGAGGAGCCAAGGGGATCCATCCTGAGCTCTGACAGTGACAGGTCACACTATAGAGAGCCCAGAAGCCAGAGCTCCTAGGCCATCCAGGGAGGGGCCGAGGGGATCCATCCTGAGCTCTGACAGTGACAGGTCACACTATAGAGAACCCAGCACCAGAGCTCCTAGGCCATCCAGGGAGGGGCCAAGGGGATCCATCCTGAGCTCTGACAGTGACAGGTCACACTATAGAGAGCCCAGCACCAGAGCTCCTAGGCCATCCAGGGAGGTGCCAAGGGGATCCATCCTGAGCTCTGACAGTGACAGGTCACACTATAGAGAGCCCAGCAACAGAGCTCCTAGGCCGTCCAGGGAGGGGCCAAGGGGATCCATCCTGAGCTCTGACAGTGACAGGTCACACTATAGAGAGCCCAGCACCAGAGCTCCTAGGCCATCTAGGGAGGGGCCAAGGGGATCCATCCTGAGCTCTGACAGTGACAGGTCACACTATAGAGAGCCCAGCACCAGAGCTCCTAGACCATCCAGGGAGGGGCTGGGGGATCCATCCTGAGCTCTGACAGTGACAGGTCACACTATAGAGAGCCCAGCACCAGAGCTCCTAGGCCATCCAGGGAGGGGCCAAGGGGATCCATCCTGAGCTCTGACAGTGACAGGTCACACTATAGAGAGCCCAGCACCAGAGCTCCTAGACCATCCAGGGAGGGGCTGGGGGATCCATCCTGAGCTCTGACAGTGACAGGTCACACTATAGAGAGCCCAGCAACAGAGCTCCTAGGCCGTCCAGGGAGGGGCCAAGGGGATCCATCCTGAGCTCTGACAGTGACAGGTCACACTATAGAGAGCCCAGCACCAGAGCTCCTAGACCATCCAGGGAGGGGCTGGGGGATCCATCCTGAGCTCTGACAGTGACAGGTCACACTATAGAGAGCCCAGCACCAGAGCTCCTAGGCCATCCAGGGAGGGGCCAAGGGGATCCATCCTGAGCTCTGACAGTGACAGGTCACACTATAGAGAGCCCAGCACCAGAGCTCCTAGGCCATCCAGGGAGGGGCCAAGGGGATCCATCCTGAGCTCTGACAGTGACAGGTCACACTATAGAGAGCCCAGCACCAGAGCTCCTAGGCCATCCAGGGAGGGGCTGAGGGGATCCATCCTGAGCTCTGAGAGTGACAGGTCACACTATAGAGAGCCCAGCACCAGAGCTCCTAGGACATCCAGGGCGGGGCCAAGGGGATCCATCCTGAGCTCTGACACTGACAGCTCACACTATAGAGAGCCCAGCACCAGAGCTCCTAGGCCATCCAGGGAGGGGCTGAGGGGATCCATCCTGAGCTCTGAGAGTGACAGGTCACACTATAGAGATCCCAGCACCAGAGCTCCTAGGCCATCCAGGGAGGGGCTGAGGGGATCCATCCTGAGCACTGACAGTGACAGGTCACACTATAGAGAGCCCAGAACCAGAGCTCCTAGGCCATCCAGGGAGGGGCCACGGGGATCCATCCTGAGCTCTGAGAGTGACAGGTCACACTATACAGAGCCCAGAACCAGAGCTCCTAGGCCATCCAGGGAGGTTCAAGGAGATCCATCCTGAGCTCTGAGAGTGACAGGTCACACTATAGAGAGCCCAGAACCCAGAGCTCCTAGGCCATCCAGGGAGGGGCCGAGGGGATCCATCCTGAGCTCTGACAGTGACAGGTCACACTATAGAGAGCCCAGCACCAGAGCTCCTAGGCCATCCAGGGAGGTGCCATGGGGATCCATCCTGAGCTCTGAGAGTGACAGGTCACACAATAGAGAGCCCAGAACCCAGAGCTCCTAGGCCATCCAGAGAGGGGCCGAGGGGATCTATCCTGAGCTCTGACAGTGACAGGTCACACTATAGAGAGCCCAGAACCAGAGCTCCTAGGCCATCCAGAAAGGGGCCAAGCGGATCCATCCTGAGCTCTGACAGTGACAGGTCACACTATAGAGAGCCAGCACCAGAGCTCCTAGGCCATCCAGGGAGGGGCTGAGGAGATCCATGCTGAGCTCTGACAGTGACAGGTCACACTATAGAGAGCCCAGCACCAGAGCTCCTAGGCCATCCAGGGAGGGGCTGGGGGGACACATCCTGAGCTCTGACAGTGACAGGTCACACTATAGAGAGCCCAGCACCAGAGCTCCTAGGCCATCCAGGGAGGTGCCAAGGGGATCCATCCTGAGCTCTGACAGTGACAGATCACACTATAGAGAGCCCAAACCAGAGCTCCTAGGCCATCCAGGGAGGGGCCAAGGGGATCCATCCTGAGCTCTGACAGTGACAGGTCACACTATAGAGAGCCCAGCACCAGAGCGCCTAGGCCATCCAGGGAGGGGCCAAGGGGTCCATCCTGAGCTCTGACAGTGACAGGTCACACTATAGAGAGCCCAGCACCAGAGCTCCTAGGCCATCCAGGGAGGGGCCAAGGGGATCCATCCTGAGCTCTGACAGTGACAGGTCACACTATAGAGAGCCCAGCACCAGAGCTCCTAGGACATCCAGGGCGGGGCCAAGGGGATCCATCCTGAGCTCTGACAGTGACAGCTCACACTATAGAGAGCCCAGAACCCAGAGCTCCTAGGCCATCCAGGGAGGGGCCAAGGGGATCCATCCTGAGCTCTGACAGTGACAGGTCACACTATAGAGAGCCCAGCACCAGAGCTCCTAGGCCATCCAGGGAGGGGCCAAGGGGATCCATCCTGAGCTCTGACAGTGACAGGTCACACTATAGAGAGCCCAGCACCAGAGCTCCTAGGCCATCCAGGGAGGAGCCAAGGGGATCCATCCTGAGCTCTGAGAGTGACAGGTCACACTATAGAGAGCCCAGCACCAGAGCTCCTACGCCATCCAGGGAGGGGCCAAGGGGATCCATCCTGAGCTCTGAGAGTGACAGGTCACACTATAGAGAGCCCAGCACCAGAGCTCCTAGGACATCCAGGGCGGGGCCAAGGGGATCCATCCTGAGCTCTGACAGTGACAGCTCACACTATAGAGAGCCCAGAACCCAGAGCTCCTAGGCCATCCAGGGAGGGGCCAAGGGGATCCATCCTGAGCTCTGACAGTGACAGGTCACACTATAGAGAGCCCAGCACCAGAGCTCCTAGGCCATCCAGGGAGGGGCCGAGGGGATCCATCCTGAGCTCTGAGAGTGACAGGTCACACTATAGAGAGCCCAGCACCAGAGCTCCTAGGCCATCCAGGGATGGGCCAAGGGGATCCATCCTGAGCTCTGACAGTGACAGGTCACACTATAGAGAGCCCAGCACCAGAGCTCCTAGGCCATCCAGGGAGTGGCTGAGGGGATCCATCCTGAGCTCTGACAGTGACAGGTCACACTATAGAGAGCCCAGAACCCAGAGCTCCTAGGCCATCCAGGGAGGGGCCGAGGGGATCTATCCTGAGCTCTGACAGTGACAGGTCACACTATAGAGAGCCCAGAACCAGAGCTCCTAGGCCATCCAGAAAGGGGCCAAGCGGATCCATCCTGAGCTCTGACAGTGACAGGTCACACTATAGAGAGCCAGCACCAGAGCTCCTAGGCCATCCAGGGAGGGGCTGAGGAGATCCATGCTGAGCTCTGACAGTGACAGGTGACAGTATAGAGAGCCCAGCACCAGAGCTCCTAGGCCATCCAGGGAGGGGCTGGGGGATCCATCCTGAGCTCTGACAGTGACAGGTCACACTATAGAGAGCCCAGCACCAGAGCTCCTAGGCCATCCAGGGAGGGGCTGGGGGATCCATCCTGAGCTCTGACAGTGACAGGTCACACTATAGAGAGCCCAGCACCAGAGCTCCTAGGCCATCCAGGGAGGGGCCAAGGGGATCCATCCTGAGCTCTGACAGTGACAGGTCACACTATAGAGAGCCCAGAACCAGAGCTCCTAGGCCATCCAGGGAGGGGCCAAGGGGATCCATCCTGAGCTCTGAGAGTGACAGGTCACACTATAGAGAGCCCAGCACCAGAGCTCCTAGGCCATCCAGGGAGGGGCTGGGGGATCCATCCTGAGCTCTGACAGTGACAGGTCACACTATAGAGAGCCCAGCACCAGAGCTCCTAGGCCATCCAGGGAGGGGCCGAGGGGATCCATCCTGAGCTCTGAGAGTGACAGGTCACACTATAGAGAGCCCAGCACCAGAGCTCCTAGGCCATCCAGGGATGGGCCAAGGGGATCCATCCTGAGCTCTGACAGTGACAGGTCACACTATAGAGAGCCCAGCACCAGAGCTCCTAGGCCATCCAGGGAGTGGCTGAGGGGATCCATCCTGAGCTCTGACAGTGACAGGTCACACTATAGAGAGCCCAGAACCCAGAGCTCCTAGGCCATCCAGGGAGGGGCCGAGGGGATCTATCCTGAGCTCTGACAGTGACAGGTCACACTATAGAGAGCCCAGAACCAGAGCTCCTAGGCCATCCAGAAAGGGGCCAAGGGGATCCATCCTGAGCTCTGACAGTGACAGGTCACACTATAGAGAGCCAGCACCAGAGCTCCTAGGCCATCCAGGGAGGGGCTGAGGAGATCCATGCTGAGCTCTGACAGTGACAGGTCACAGTATAGAGAGCCCAGCACCAGAGCTCCTAGGCCATCCAGGGAGGGGCTGGGGGATCCATCCTGAGCTCTGACAGTGACAGGTCACACTATAGAGAGCCCAGCACCAGAGCTCCTAGGCCATCCAGGGAGGGGCTGGGGGATCCATCCTGAGCTCTGACAGTGACAGGTCACACTATAGAGAGCCCAGCACCAGAGCTCCTAGGCCATCCAGGGAGGGGCCAAGGGGATCCATCCTGAGCTCTGACAGTGACAGGTCACACTATAGAGAGCCCAGAACCAGAGCTCCTAGGCCATCCAGGGAGGGGCCAAGGGGATCCATCCTGAGCTCTGAGAGTGACAGGTCACACTATAGAGAGCCCAGCACCAGAGCTCCTAGGCCATCCAGGGAGGGGCTGGGGGATCCATCCTGAGCTCTGACAGTGACAGGTCACACTATAGAGAGCCCAGCACCAGAGCTCCTAGGCCATCCAGGGAGGGGCCAAGGGGATCCATCCTGAGCTCTGACAGTGACATGTCACACTATAGAGAGCCCAGCACCAGAGCTCCTAGGCCATCCAGGGAGGAGCCAAGGGGATCCATCCTGAGCTCTGACAGTGACAGGTCACACTATAGAGAGCCCAGCACCAGAGCTCCTAGGCCATCCAGAGCGGGGCCAAGGAGATCTATCCTGAGCTCTGACAGTGACAGCTCACACTATAGAGAGCCCAGAACCCAGAGCTCCTAGGCCATCCAGGGAGGGGCCAAGGGGATCCATCCTGAGCTCTTACAGTGACAGGTCACACTATAGAGAGCCCAGCACCAGAGCTCCTAGGCCATCCAGGGAGGGGCCAAGGGGATCCATCCTGAGCTCTGAGAGTGACAGGTCACACTATAGAGAGCCCAGCACCAGAGCTCCTAGGCCATCCAGGGAGGGGCTGAGGGGATCCATCCTGAGCTCTGACAGTGACAGGTCACACTATAGAGAGCCCAGCACCAGAGCTCCTAGGCCATCCAGGGAGGGGCTGGGGATCCATCCTGAGCTCTGACAGTGACAGGTCACACTATAGAGAGCCCAGCACCAGAGCTCCAAGACCATCAAGGGAGGGGCTGGGGGATCCATCCTGAGCTCTGAGAGTTTCAGGTCACATTATAGAGAGCCCAGCACCAGAGCTCCTAGGCCATCCAGGGAGGGGCTGGTAGATCCATCCTGAGCTCTGACAGTGACAGGTCACACTATAGAGAGCCCAGCACCAGAGCTCCTAGGCCATCCAGGGAGGTGCCAAGGGGATCCATCCTGAGCTCTGACAGTGACAGCTCACACTATAGAGAGCCCAGCACTAGAGCTCCTAGGCCATCCAGGGAGGGGCCCAGGGGATCCATCCTGAGCTCTGACAGTGACAGGTCACACTATAGAGAGCCCAGAACCAGAGCTCCTAGGCCATCCAGGGAGGGGCCAAGGGGATCCATCCTGAGCTCTGAGAGTGACAGGTCACACTATAGAGAGCCCAGCACCAGAGGTCCTAGGCCATCCAGGGAGGGGCCAAGGGGATCCATCCTGAGCTCTGACAGTGACAGGTCACACTATAGAGAGCCCAGAACCCAGAGCTCCTAGGCCATCCAGGGAGGGGCCAAGGGGATCCATCCTGAGCTCTGACAGTGACAGGTCACACTATAGAGAGCCCAGCACCAGAGCTCCTTGGCCATCCAGGGAGGGGCCAAGGGGTCCATCCTGAGCTCTGACAGTGACAGGTCACACTATAGAGAGCCCAGAACCAGAGCGCCTAGGCCATCCAGGGAGGGGCCAAGGGGTCCATCCTGAGCTCTGACAGTGACAGGTCACACTATAGAGAGCCCAGCACCAGAGCTCCTAGGCCATCCAGGGAGGGGCCAAGGGGATCCATCCTGAGCTCTGACAGTGACAGGTCACACTATAGAGAGCCCAGCAGCAGAGCTCCTAGGCCATCCAGGGAGGAGCCAAGGGGATCCATCCTGAGTTCTGAGAGTGACAGGTCACACTATAGAGAGCCCAGCACCAGAGCTCCTAGGCCATCCACGGCGGGGCCAAGGGGATCTATCCTGAGCTCTGACAGTGACAGCTCACACTATAGAGAGCCCAGAACCCAGAGCTCCTAGGCCATCCAGGGAGGGGCCAAGGGGATCCATCCTGAGCTCTTACAGTGACAGGTCACACTATAGAGAGCCCAGCACCAGAGCTCCTAGGCCATCCAGGGAGGGGCCAAGGGGATCCATCCTGAGCTCTCAGAGTGACAGGTCACACTATAGAGAGCCCAGCACCAGAGCTCCTAGGCCATCCAGGGAGGGGCTGAGGGGATCCATCCTGAGCTCTGACAGTGACAGGTCACACTATAGAGAGCCCAGCACCAGAGCTCCTAGGCCATCCAGGGAGGGGCTGGGGATCCATCCTGAGCTCTGACAGTGACAGGTCACACTATAGAGAGCCCAGCACCAGAGCTCCTAGGCCATCCAGGGAGGTGCCAAGGGGATCCATCCTGAGCTCTGACAGTGACAGCTCACACTATAGAGAGCCCAGCACCAGAGCTCCTAGGCCATCCAGGGAGGGGCCAAGGGGATCCATCCTGAGCTCTGACAGTGACAGGTCACACTATAGAGAGCCCAGAACCAGAGCTCCTAGGCCATCCAGGGAGGGGCCAAGGGGATCCATCCTGAGCTCTGAGAGTGACAGGTCACACTATAGAGAGCCCAGCACCAGAGCTCCTAGGCCATCCAGGGAGGGGCTGGGGGATCCATCCTGAGCTCTGACAGTGACAGGTCACACTATAGAGAGCCCAGCACCAGAGCTCCTAGGCCATCCAGGGAGGGGCCAAGGGGATCCATCCTGAGCTCTGACAGTGACATGTCACACTATAGAGAGCCCAGCACCAGAGCTCCTAGGCCATCCAGGGAGGAGCCAAGGGGATCCATCCTGAGCTCTGACAGTGACAGGTCACACTATAGAGAGCCCAGCACCAGAGCTCCTAGGCCATCCAGGGCGGGGCCAAGGGGATCTATCCTGAGCTCTGACAGTGACAGCTCACACTATAGAGAGCCCAGAACCCAGAGCTCCTAGGCCATCCAGGGAGGGGCCAAGGGGATCCATCCTAAGCTCTTACAGTGACAGGTCACACTATAGAGAGCCCAGCATCAGAGCTCCTAGGCCATCCAGGGAGGGGCCAAGGGGATCCATCCTGAGCTCTGAGAGTGACAGGTCACACTATAGAGAGCCCAGCACCAGAGCTCCTAGGCCATCCAGGGAGGGGCTGAGGGGATCCATCCTGAGCTCTGACAGTGACAGGTCACACTATAGAGAGCCCAGCACCAGAGCTCCTAGGCCATCCAGGGAGGGGCTGGGGATCCATCCTGAGCTCTGACAGTGACAGGTCACACTATAGAGAGCCCAGCACCAGAGCTCCTAGACCATCAAGGGAGGGGCTGGGGGATCCATCCTGAGCTCTGAGAGTTTCAGGTCACATTATAGAGAGCCCAGCACCAGAGCTCCTAGGCCATCCAGGGAGGGGCTGGTAGAACCATCCTGAGCTCTGACAGTGACAGGTCACACTATAGAGAGCCCAGCACCAGAGCTCCTAGGCCATCCAGGGAGGTGCCAAGGGGATCCATCCTGAGCTCTGACAGTGACAGCTCACACTATAGAGAGCCCAGCACTAGAGCTCCTAGGCCATCCAGGGAGGGGCCCAGGGGATCCATCCTGAGCTCTGACAGTGACAGGTCACACTATAGAGAGCCCAGAACCAGAGCGCCTAGGCCATCCAGGGAGGGGCCAAGGGGATCCATCCTGAGCTCTGAGAGTGACAGGTCACACTATAGAGAGCCCAGCACCAGAGGTCCTAGGCCATCCAGGGAGGGGCCAAGGGGATCCATCCTGAGCTCTGACAGTGACAGGTCACACTATAGAGAGCCCAGAACCCAGAGCTCCTAGGCCATCCAGGGAGGGGCCAAGGGGATCCATCCTAAGCTCTGACAGTGACAGGTCACACTATAGAGAGCCCAGCACCAGAGCTCCTTGGCCATCCAGGGAGGGGCCAAGGGGTCCATCCTGAGCTCTGACAGTGACAGGTCACACTATAGAGAGCCCAGAACCAGAGCGCCTAGGCCATCCAGGGAGGGGCCAAGGGGTCCATCCTGAGCTCTGACAGTGACAGGTCACACTATAGAGAGCCCAGCACCAGAGCTCCTAGGCCATCCAGGGAGGGGCCAAGGGGATCCATCCTGAGCTCTGACAGTGACAGGTCACACTATAGAGAGCCCAGCACCAGAGCTCCTAGGCCATCCAGGGAGGAGCCAAGGGGATCCATCCTGAGCTCTGAGAGTGACAGGTCACACTATAGAGAGCCCAGCACCAGAGCTCCTAGGCCATCCACGGCGGGGCCAAGGGGATCTATCCTGAGCTCTGACAGTGACAGCTCACACTATAGAGAGCCCAGAACCCAGAGCTCCTAGGCCATCCAGGGAGGGGCCAAGGGGATCCATCCTGAGCTCTGACAGTGACAGGTCACACTATAGAGAGCCCAGCACCAGAGCTCCTAGGCCATCCAGGGAGGGGCCAAGGGGATCCATCCTGAGCTCTCAGAGTGACAGGTCACACTATAGAGAGCCCAGCACCAGAGCTCCCTAGGCCATCCAGGAGGGGCTGAGGGGATCCATCCTGAGCTCTGACAGTGACAGGTCACACTATAGAGAGCCCAGCACCAGAGCTCCTAGGCCATCCAGGGAGGGGCTGGGGATCCATCCTGAGCTCTGACAGTGACAGGTCACACTATAGAGAGCCCAGCACCAGAGCTCCTAGACCATCCAGGGAGGGGCTGGGGGATCCATCCTGAGCTCTGACAGTTTCAGGTCACATTATAGAGAGCCCAGCACCAGAGCTCCTAGGCCATCCAGGGAGAAGCCAAGGGGATCCATCCTGAGCTCTGACAGTGACAGGTCACACTATAGAGAGCCCAGAAGCCAGAGCTCCTAGGCCATCCAGGGAGGGGCCGAGGGGATCCATCCTGAGCTCTGACAGTGACAGGTCACACTATAGAGAGCCCAGCACCAGAGCTCCTAGGCCATCCAGGGAGGGGCCAAGGGGGATCCATCCTGAGCTCTGACAGTGACAGGTCACACTATAGAGAGCCCAGCACCAGAGCTCCTAGGCCATCCATGGAGGTGCCAAGGGGATCCATCCTGAGCTCTGACAGTGACAGGTCACACTATAGAGCGCCCAGCACCAGAGCTCCTAGGCCATCCAGGGAGGGGCTGAGGGGATCCATCCTGAGCTCTGAGAGTGACAGGTCACACTATAGAGATCCCAGCACCAGAGTTCCTAGGCCATCCAGGGAGGGGCCAAGGGGATCCATCCTGAGCTCTGACAGTGACAGGTCACACTATAGAGAGCCCAGCACCAGATCTCCTAGGCCATCCAGGGAGGGGCTGGGGGATCCATCCTGAGCTCTGACAGTGACAGGTCACACTATAGAGAGCCCAGCACCAGAGCTCCTAGGCCATCCAGGGAGGGGCCAAGGGGATCCATCCTGAGCTCTGACAGTGACAGGTCACAGTATAGAGAGCCCAGCACCAGAGCTCCTAGGCCATCCAGGGAGGTGCCAAGGGGATCCATCCTGAGCTCTGACAGTGACAGGTCACACTATAGAGAGCCCAGCACCAGAGCTCCTAGGCCATCCAGGGAGGGGCCAAGGGGATCCATCCTGAGCTCTTACAGTGACAGGTCACACTATAGAGAGCCCAGCACCAGAGCTCCTAGGCCATCCAGGGAGGGGCCAAGGGGATCCATCCTGAGCTCTGACAGTGACAGGACACAGTATAGAGAGCCCAGAACCCAGAGCTCTGAGGCCATCCAGGGGAGGGGCCAAGGGGATCCATCCTGAGCTCTGACAGTGACAGGTCACACTATAGGGAGCCCAGCACCAGAGGTCCTAGGCCATCCAGGGAGGGACCAAGGGGATCCATCCTGAGCTCTGAGAGTTACAGGTCACACTATAGAGAGCACAGAACCCAGAGCTCCTAGGCCATCCAGAGAGGGGCCGAGGGGATGAATCCTGAGCTCTGACAGTGACAGGTGCCACTATAGAGAGCCCAGCACCAGAGCTCCTAGGGCATCCAGGGAGGGGCCAAGGGGATCCATCCTGAGCTCTGACAGTGACAGCTCACATATAGAGAGCCCAGAACCAGAGCTCCTAGGCCATCCAGGGAGAGGCCAAGGGGATCCATCCTGAGCTCTGACAGTGACAGCTCACACTATAGAGAGCCAGAACCAGAGCTCCTAGGGCATCCAGGGAGGGGCCAAGGGGATCCATCCTGAGCTCTGACAGTGACAGGTCACACTATAGAGAGCCCAGCACCAGAGCTCCTAGGCCATCCAGGGAGGGGCTGAGGGGATCCATCCTGAGCTCTGAGAGTGACAGGTCACACTATAGAGAGCCCAGCACCAGAGCTCCTAGGCCATCCAGGGAGGGACCAAGGGGATCCATCTGAGCTCTGACAGTGACAGGTCACACTATAGAGAGCCCAGAACCAGAGCTCCTAGGCCATCCAGGGAGGGGCCAAGGGGATCCATCCTGAGCTCTGACAGTGACAGGTCACACTATAGAGAGCCCAGAACCAGAGCTCCCTAGGCCATCCAGGGAGGGGCTGAGGGGGATCCATCCTGAGCTCTGACAGTGACAGGTCACACTATAGAGAGCCCAGCACCAGAGCTCCTAGGCCATCCAGGGAGGGGCTGGGGGGATCCATCCTGAGCTCTGACAGTGACAGGTCACACTATAGAGAGCCCAGCACCAGAGCTTCTAGGCCATCCGGGGAGGGGCCAAGGGGATCCATCCTGAGCTCTTACAGTGATAGGTCACCCTATAGAGAGCCCAGCCACCAGAACTCCTAGGCCATCCAGGGGAAGGGCCAAGGGGATCCATCCTGAGCTCTGACAGTGACAGGTCACACTATAGAGAGCCCAGCACCAGAGCTCCTAGGACATCCGGGGAGGGGCCAAGGGGATCCATCCTGAGCTCTGACAGTGACAGGTCACACTATAGAAAGCCCAGCACCAGAGCTCCTTAGGCCATCCAGGGAGGGGGCTGGGGGGATCCATCCTGAGCTGCTGAGAGTGTACAGTCATGACTAGAGAGCCCAGCACCAGAGCTCCTAGGCCATCCAGGGAGGAGCCAAGGGGATCCATCCTGAGCTCTGACAGTGACAGGTCTCACTATAGAGAGCCCAGCACCAGAGCTCCTAGGCCATCCAGGGAGGGGCTGGGGGGATCCATCCTGAGCTCTGACA
The DNA here is from genome assembly GCF_052094955.1 of Ictidomys tridecemlineatus. Classification (NCBI taxonomy): domain Eukaryota; kingdom Metazoa; phylum Chordata; class Mammalia; order Rodentia; family Sciuridae; genus Ictidomys; species Ictidomys tridecemlineatus. Next base: position 239,039 of record NW_027523210.1, read on the forward strand.
GTGACAGGTCACACTATAGAGAGCCAGCACCAGAGCTCCTAGGCCATCCAGGGAGGGGCCAAGGGGATCCATTTTGAGCTCTGACAGTGACAGGTCACACTATAGAGAGCCAACACCAGAGCTCCTAGGCCATCCAGGGAGGGGCCAAGGGGATCCATCCTGAGCTCTGAGAGTGACAGGTCACACTATAGAGAGCCCGCACCAGAGCTCCTAGGCCATCCAGGGAGGGGCCAAGGGGGTCCATCCTGAGCTCTGACAGTGACAGGTACACACTATAGAGAGCCCAGCACCAGAGCTCCTAGGCCATCCAGGGAGGGGCCAAGGGGATCCATCCTGAGCTCTGACAGTGACAGGTCACACTATAGAGGAGCCCAGCACCAGAGCTCCTAGGCCATCCAGGGAGGGGCTGAGGGGATCCATCCTGAGCTCTGAGAGTGACAGGTCACACTATAGAGAGCCCAGCACCAGAGCTCCTAGGACATCCAGGGCGGGGCCAAGGGGATCCATCCTGAGCTCTGACAGTGACAGCTCACACTATAGAGAGCCCAGCACCAGAGCTCCTAGGCCATCCAGGGAGGGGCTGAGGGGATCCCATCCTGAGCTCTGAGGTGACAGGGTCACACTATAGAGATCCCAGCACCAGAGCTCCTAGGCCATCCAGGGGAGGGGCTGAGGGGATCCATCCTGAGCACTGACAGTGACAGGTCACACTATAGAAGAGCCCAGAACCAGAGGCTCCTAGGCCATCCAGGGAGGGGCCACGGGATCCATCCTGAGCTCTGAGAGTGACAGGTCACACTATACAGAGCCCAGAACCAGAGCTCCTAG
>NW_027523211.1:0-55875 GCF_052094955.1 Ictidomys tridecemlineatus
GCACTCTGTAACAGTCCTTCTACACCTCAGTCTCCAACCTCTGCTCTCTGCAACAGTCTTTTTGCACCCCAATATCCAACATGTGCTCTTTTCAACAGTCCTTCTATATTTCAGCCTCCAACCTTTTCTCTGTTCTCTTATACAGTCCTACTGCACCCCACTCTCTAACCTCTGCTCTCTGTAACAGTCCTTCTGCACCTCAGTCTCCAAACTCTGCTCTCTGAAAAAAAATTCTACAACCTAGTCTCCAACCTCTTCTGTCTTCAACAGTTTTTCTGCACCCCAGTGTCCAACCTCTGCTCTCTGCAATAATCTTTCTTCACCCCAGTCTCAAACGTCTGCTCTCTGCCACAGTCTTTCTGCATCCCAGACTCCAACCTCTTCTCATGGTAAGATCCTTCTGAACCCCAGTCGTCGACCTATGCTCTCTTCAAAGTTCTTTCTGCACCCCAGTCTCCAACCTCTGTTCTCTGCATCAGTCCTTCTGCGCCACAGTCTCCAACATCCACTCTCTGCAACAGTTCTTCTCCACACCAGTCTCCAACCTCTGTTCTCTGTAACAGTCCTTCTGTACTGCAGTCTCCAACCACTGTTCTCTGTAAGGGTCCTTCTGCACCCGAGTCTCCAAACACTGTTCTGTGTAACTGTCCTTCTGCACCTTAGTCTCCAACCTCTGCTCTCTGCTACAGTACTTCTGCAACCCAATCTCCTACCTCTACTCTCTGCAACAGTCCTTCTACACGCCAGTCTAAAACCTCTACTCTCTGCAATAGTCCTTCTGCACCCCAGTCTCCAACCTCTGCTCTCTGTATCAATCCTGCTGCACCTCAGTCTCCAAGCTCTGCTCTCTGTAACGATCCTTCTGCACCTCAGTCTCCAAACTCTACTCTTAGTAACAGTGCTTGTGCACCTCAGTCTCCAACCTCAGCTCTTAGTAAGATCATTCTGCAACCCAGTTTCCAAACTCTGCTCTCTGTAATAGTCCTCGTGCACCCCAATCTCCAAACTCTGCTCTCTCTACCAGGCTTTCTTCACCCCAGTTTTCAACATCTGCTCTCTTTATCTGTCCTTCTGCATCCCAGTCTTCAACCTCTGCTCTCTGAAACAATCCTTCTGCATCCTGTCTCCAACCTCTGCTCCCTGCAACAGTCCTTCTGCACCCAGTCTCCAAACTCTGTTCTCTGCAACAGTCTTTCTGCATCCCAGTGTCCAACCTCTGCTCTCTGTAACAGTCCTTCTGTACTAGAGTCTCCAACCTCTGCTCTCTTTATCTGTCCTTCTGCACCATAGTCTCCAACATCTGCTTTCTCTATAAGACCTTCTGCACCCCAGTCTCCAATATCTGCTCTCTTTAACAGTCTTTCTGAACCTCAGTCTCCAACCTCTGCTTTCTGCAAAAGTCCTCCTGCACCCCAATATTCAACCTCTGCTCTCTGCAACATTCTTTCTGCACCCCAGTCTCCTACCTGTGCTCTCTGTAAAAGTCCTTCTGCACCCCAGTCTCTAACCTCTGTTCTCTGCAACGATCTTTCTGCACCTCAGTCTTCAACTTCTGCTCTCTGCAACGATCCTTCTGCATCCCAGTCTCAAACATCTGCACTCTGTAACAGTCCTTCTACACCTCAGTCTCCAACCTCTGCTCTCTGCAACAGTCTTTTTGCACCCCAATCTCCAACATGTGCTCTCTTCAACAGTCCTTCTATAACCCAGTCTCCAACCTCTACTCTGCTCTCTTAAACAGTCCTTCTACACCCCACTCTCCAACCTCTGCTTTCTGTAACAGTTCTTCTGCACTTCAGTCTCCAAACCCTGCTCTCTGAAAGAAACTTCTACAACCCATTCTCCAAACTCTGCTCTCTGTAACAGTCCTTCTGCACCCCATTCATCAACCTCTGCTCTCAGCAACGGTCCTTAGGCACCACAGTCTCCAAACTCTGCTCTACGCAAAAGTTCTTCTGTACTCCAGTCCCCAACCTAAGCTCTCTGAAAGATCCTTCTGCACCGAAGTCTCCAAACTCTTCTCTCTGTAACAGTCCTTCTGCACCCCAGTCTCCAACCTATACTCTCTGTAACAATCATTCTGCACATTAGTCTTTAACCTCTGCTATCAGCAACGGTCCTTTTGCACCCTAGTCTCCAACTTCTGTTCTCTGCAACAGTCCTTCTGCACCACAGTCTGCAACATCTGCTCTCTGTAACAGTCCTTCTGTACCACAGTCTCCAAACTCTTCTCTCTGTAATGGTCCTTCTGCACCCCAGTCTCCAACCTCTGCTTTCTGTATCAGTCCTTCTGCACCCAAGTCTAAAATCTCTGCTCTCTGTAACAGTTTTTCTGCACCTCATATCCAAACTCTGCTATCTGCAACAGTCCTTATGCACCCCAGTCTCCAACCTCTGCTGTCTGCAAATTTCCTTCTACACCCCAGTCTGCAACGTGTGCTCTGTGTAACAGTCCATTTGCAGCCAAGTCTCTAAACGCTGCTCTCTGTAACAGTCCTTCTCCACCTCAGGCTTCAACCTCTGCTCTATGAAAGAGTCCTTCTGCACCCCAGTCTCCAACATCTACTCTCTGCAACAGTCCTTCTGCACCCCAGTGTCAATACTCTGCTCTCTGCAACGATCCTTCTGCACCCCAGTCTCCAACCTCTGCTGTATGAAAGATTCTTCTGACCCCAGTTTCGAAAGTCTGCTCTCTGTAATATTCCTTCTCCACGCCAGTCTAAAACCTCTGCTTCCTGCTGCACCCAAGTCTCCAACCTCTGTACTCTGCAACACTCCTTCTGCTCTCCAGTCTCCAAACTCTGCTCTCAGTAACAGTCCTTCTGTACTGCAGTCTCCGAACTCTTCTCTCTGTAATGGTCCTTTTGCACGCCAGTTTCCAACCTCTGCTTTCTTTCTCCGTCCTTCTGCACCTCAGTCTCCAACCTCTGCTCTCTCCAAAGTTTTTCTGCACCCCATTCTACAACTTAATCTCTCTGAAACAGTCATTCTAAAAAACAGTATACAAAATCTGCTCTCTGAAAAAGTTTTTGTGTACCCTAGTCTCCAACCTCTGCTCTCTGGAACAGTCTTTCTGTACTGCAGTTTCCAACTTCTGCTCTCTGCAACGAACCTTCTTCACCCCAGTCTCCAACATCTGCTCTCTACAAAAGTCCTTCTGCACCTCATTCTGAAAATTTTGCTCTCTGAAACAATCCTTCTGCACCCAAGACTTCAACATCTGGTCTCTGTAACAGTCCTTCTTCACCTCAGTCTCCAAACTCTGCTCTATATAAGATCCTTCTGCAACACAGTGTCCAAAATGTGGTCCCTGTAAGAGTCTTTCTGTACCTCAGTCTCCAACCTCTGCTCTCTGTAACACTCGATCTACACCTCAGTCTGAAACCTCTTCTCTCTGCAGGATTCTTCTGAACCCCAGTCTCCAACCACTGATCTCTGTAACAGTCCTTCTTCACCTCAGTCTCCAAAATCTGTTCTCTGTAAGATCCTTTTGCCACCTAGTCTCCTAACTGTGCTCTCTATAACAGTCCTTCTGCACGCCAGTCTTCTACCTCTGCTCTCTTTAACAGGCCTTCTGCACCCCAGTCTCCAAACTCTGCTCTGTGTAACAGGCCTTCTGCAACCCAGTCTCCAAACTCTTCTCTCTGCAACGATCATTCTACACCTCAGTCTCCAACATCTGCTCTCTGTAAGATCCTTCTGCAGCCCAGTCTCACAACTCTGCCCTCTCTAACAGTCCTTCTGCAAACTTTCTCCAACTCTCCTCTCTGTAACAGGCCTTTTGCACCCCAGTCTCCAAAGTCTGTTTTCTATAAGAAGTCTTCTACACCCCAGTCTACAACCTCTGCTCTCTGCAACAGTCCTTTTGCACCCCAGTCTCCAACCTGTGGTCTCTGCAACAGTCCTTCTGCACCTCTGTCTTAAAACGCTGTTCTCTGCTACGATCCTTTTGTACCTCAGTCTCCAACCTCTACTCTCTGTAACAGTCCTTCTGCACTAGGGTCCCCCAAATCTGCTCTCTGTTAGATCCTTCTTAAACACAGTCTCCAAACTCTGTGATCTGTAACAGTCATTCTAGAGCCCTTTTCCACACTCTGCTCTCCGTTAAAGGCCTTCTGAACCCCAGTCTCCAACCTCTGCTCTCTGTAACAGTCTTTTTGCACCACAGTCTCCAACCTCTGCTCTCTGCAATGATCCTTCTGCACCCCAGTCTCCAACGTCTCCTCTCCTCAACAGTCTTTCTGCACCTCAGTCTCCAAACTCTGCTCTCTGCAATAGTCTTTCTGAACCGCACTCTCCAACCTCTGCTCTCTTCACCAGTCCTCCTTCATCCCAGTCTCAAACCTATGCTGTATGTAAGATCCTTCTGCACACCTGTCTCCTACCTCTGCTCTCTGTAAAAGTACTTCTGAAAAGCAGTCTCGAAACTCTGCTCTCTGTAAGGGTCCTTCTGCATTTCAATCTCCAAACTTTCCTCTCTGCAACACTCCTTCTGCAACCCAGTCTCCAAAATTTGCTCTGTGCAATAGATTTTCTGTACATGAGTCTCCAAACTGTGCTCTCTGTAAAAGTCCTACTGCACCTTAGTCTTCAACCTGTGCTTTCTGTAAAAGTCCTTCTGAACCACAGTCTCCAATCTCTGTTCTCTATAACGATCCTTCTGCACCCCAGTCTGCAAAATCTGCTCTCTGCGACAATCTTTATGCACCCCAGTCTCCAAAGTCTGCTCTCTGTAACAGTCCTTCTGCACCCCAGTCACCAACCTCTGGTCTCTGCAACAGTCCTTCAGCACCCAATTCTCCAACATCTGCTCTCTGCAACAGTCCTTCTACACCCCAGTCTACAACTTCTGCTCTCTGCAACAGTCCTTCTACCCCCTAGTCTTGATACTCTGCTCGCCGCAACGATCCTTCTGCATCCCAGTCTCCAACCTCTGTTTCCTTCAACAGTTCTTCTGCACCCCAGTATCCAAACTCTGCTCTCTGTAAGGGTCCTTATGCACCCCAGTATCCAAACTCTGCTTTCTGTATCAGTTGTTTTCCACCACAGTCTCAAAAATCTGCCCCCTGTAACAGTCCTTCTGCAACTCAGTCTCCAAACTCTTCTCTCTGTAACAGTGCTGCTGAACCTCAGTCTCCAAATTTTGCTCTTCTTAATATCTTTCTGCACCGCAGTCTCCAAACTCTGCTCTCTGTAACAGTCCTTCTGCACCTCAGTCTCTTACCTCTACTTTCAGCACCAGTCCTTCTGCACCCCAGTCTCTGAACTCTGCTTTCTGTATCAGTTAATCTGCACCCCAGTCTCCAAGCTCTGGTCTCTGCAACGATCCTTCTGCACCCCAGTCTTCAACCTCTGTTCTCTACAACACTTCTTCTGCATCCCAGTCTCCAAACACTGCTCTCTTTAACAGTCTATCTGTTCCACAGTATCCAACCTCTGTTTTTTTTAAGGATCCTTCTGCACCCGAGTTTTCAACCTCTGCTTTCTATATCAGTACTTCTGCACCACAGTCTCCAAACTCTGCTCTGTAACAGTCCTTCTCCACCACAGTCTGCAACCTCTGAAGTCTGCAATTTTCCTTCTGCACCCAGTCTCCAACCTCTGCTCTCTGCAAAAGTTCTTCTGCACCCCAGTCTTCAACATCTGCTTTCTACAACAGTACTTCTCCACCCCAATCTCGAAAATATGCTCTCTGTAACAGTACTTTTGTACTGCAGTTTCCAAACTCTTCTCTCTGTAATGGTCTTTCTGCACCCCACTCTCCAACCTCTGATTTCTCTATCAGTCCTTCTGCACTCAATCTCCAACCTGTGCTCTGTAACTGTCCTTCTGCATTTCAGTCTCTAATGTCTGCTAGCTGCAACAGTCTTTCAGAACCCCAAACTTCAACCTGTGCTCTCTGCAACAGTCCTACACCCAAGTCTCCAACCTCTGCACTCTGCAACAGTCCTTCTAAACCTCAGTCTCCAAACTCTTCTTTTTGCAAAGGTCTTTCTGCACCTCAGTCTTCGACATCTACTCTCTGTAACAGTCCTTCTGAACCTCAGTCACCAAACTCTGCTCTCTGTAAGATTCTTCTAAAAACCAGTCTCTACACTCTGCTTTCTATAACAGTCCTTCTGCACCCCAGTCTCAAAATTCTGCAGTCTGTAAAACTCCTTCGGCACCCCAGTCTGCACCCTATGTTCTCTGCAATGATCCTTCTACAACCAAGTTTCCAACCTCTGCTCGCTGCAAAACCCAGTCCCCTACAGCTGCTCTTTGCAACAGTTTTTCTAAACCTCATTCTGAAAACTCTGCTCTCTGAAAGGATCTTTCTGGAACCCAGTTTCTAACCTCTGCTCTCTCAGACAGTCCTTCGGCACTTCAGTCACCAACCTCTGCTCTCTGTAAGATCCTTATGCCACTCAGTCTCCAAACTCTGCTGAGTGTTACATGTCATCTGCTCCCCAGTCTCCAAGCTCTGCTCTTTGTAACAGGCCTTCTGGACCTCAGTATCCAACCTCTTCTCTCTGCAACAATCCTTCTGCACTCCATTCTCCAAAATCTGCTCTCTGCATCAGTCCTATTGCACCCCAGTCTCCAAACTCTGCTCTCTGTAAGATCCTTATGCACACCTGTCTCAAACCTCTGCTCTCTTTAACAGTTCTTCTGTACAGCAGTCTCTAACCTCTATTCTCTGTAACAGTCTTTCTGCACCCCAGTCTCCAAACACTGCACTCTGCACAGTCCTTCTGCACCCAGTCTCCAATCTCTCTTCTCTGCGACAGTCCTTCTGCACCTTAGTCTCTAAACACTGATCTCTGTAACAGATTTTCTACAACTCAGTCTTCAACAACTGCTCTCTGCAACAGTCCTTCTTCACCCCAGTCTCCAAACTCTGCTCTCTAAAACAGTCCTTCTATACACCAGTCTCCATAATCTACTCTCTGAAACGATCCTTCTGCACCCCAGTCTCCAAAGTCTGCTCTCTGCAACAATCCTTCTGCACCCCAGTCTCAAAAATTTCCGCTCTGTAAGATCGTTCTGGACCCCAGTCACCAAACGCTGCTCTCAGTCTTAGTCCTTCTGCACCTCAGTCTCCAAACACTGCTCCCTGTAACAGTTTTTCTGCACCTCAGTCTTCAACAACTTCTCTCTGCAACAGTCCTCCTGCACCCCAGTCTCCAACGTCTGCTGTCTAGAAAAGACCTTCAATACCACAGTCTCCATAATCTACTCTCTGCAACGATCCTTCTGCACCCCAGTCTCCAAAGTCTGCTCTCCTCAACAATTGTTCTGCACACAAGTCTCCAAACATTCCTCTCTTTAAGATTCTTCTGCACCCCAGTTTCCACAATCTGCTTTCTGTAACATTCCTTCTGCACAGCAGTCTCCAACGTCTGCCCTCTGCAATGGTCCCTATGCTCCCCAGTCTCCAACCTTGTTCTCTACAACAGTTCTTCTGTACCGAAGTCCCTAACCTCTGCTCTCTGTAATGATCCTTCTGCAACCCAGTCTCCAAAATCTGCTTTCTGTATCAGTCCTTCTGCACCACAGTCTCAAACATCTGCTCTGTGTAACAGTCCTTCTGTACTGCAGTCTCCAAACACTGCTCTCTGTAATAGTCTTTCTGCACCCCAGTATACAAACTATACTCTCTGTAACATTCCTTCTCCAACCCAGTCTCCAAACTCTGCTTACTGCAACAGTCTTTCTGCATTCCAGTCTCCAACCTCTGCTCTCTGCAACAGTCCTTCTACACCCCAGTTGCCAACCTCTGCTCTCTGGAAGGATCCTTCTGAACCCCAGTCCCCAACGTCTTCTCTCTGCAACAGTGCTTCTGCACCCGAGTCTCCAACCTCTGCTCTCTGTAAGATCCTTCTGCAACCCCGTCTCCGAACTCTGATCTCTGTAACAGTCCTTCTGTACCGCAATCTCCAAACTCTGCTCCCTGTAACGGTCCTTCTGCACCCCAGTCTCCAAACACTGCTTTCTGTATCAGTCCTTCTGCACCACAGTCTCCAACTTCTGCTCTCTGCTACAGTCCTACTGAACCCCAGTCTTCAGCATCTAATCTCTGCAACAGTCCTTCTGCACCCCAGTCTCCAAACTCTGCTCTCTGTAACAGTCCTTCTGTACTGCAGACTCCAACATCTGCTCTCTGTAATGGTCCTCCTGTACCCCAGTCTCCAAACTCTGCTGTCTGTATCATTCCTTCTGCACCCCTGTCTCAATCCTCTGCTCTCTTTAACAGTCCTTCTGCACCTCAGTCTCCAACTTCTTCTCTCTGCAATAGTCTTTCTGCACCCAAATCTCCAACTTCTGCTCTATGCAACAGTCCTTCTGCACCTCAATATGCAAACTCTGTTCTCTGTAACAATCCTTCTGAACCCCAGTCTCCAAATTCTGCTCTCTGCCAAGGCCCTTTTTCACCCCACTCTATAACCTCTGAAGGTATAATATGCTTATTTACCCCAGTGTACAAACTCTACTCTCAGTAACAGTTCTTCTGCACTGCAGTCTCCAAACTCTGCTCTCTGTAACAATCCTTCTGAACCTCAGTCTCCAAACTCTGCTCTCTGCAAAGGTTCTTCTGCAACCTTGTCTTAAACCTCTGTTTTTGCAACAGTCCTTCTGCTCCCCAGTCTCTGCTCTCTGTAAGATTTTTCTGAAAACCAGTCTCCAAACTCTGCTTTCTGTAACAGTACTTCTGAACCCAGACTCCAAACTCTGCTCTCTGTAACAGTCCTTCTGCACCCCAGTCTCCAAACTCTGCTCTTTGTAACAGGCCTTCTGCATCCCAGTATCCAACATCTGCTCTCTCTAAGAGGCCTTCTGCACCCCAGTCTCCAACCTCTAGTCTCTGCAACGATCCATCTGCACCCCAGTCTTCTACCTCTTCTCTCTAATACAGTCCTTCTGCACCCCAGTCGCCTACCTCTGCTCTCTGTAAGATCCTTCTGCACACCAGTCTCCAAACCCTGCTCGCTGTAACAGTCCTTCTGGAACCTAGTCTTGAAACTCTGCTCTCTGAAACGGTCCTTCTGCACCCCAGTCTCCAACCTATGTTTTCTGCAACAGTCCTTCTACAACCCAGTCTCCAAACTCTGCTCTCTGTAACAATGCTTCTGCTCATCAGTCTCCAACCTCTGCTCTCTGCAACGGTCTTTCTACACCTCAGTCTCCAACCTCTGTTGTCTGCAATAGTCTTTCTGTACCCCAGTATCCAACCTCTGCTCTTTGTAACAGTACTTGTGAACCACAGTCTCCAACCTCTGCTCTCTTTAATGATCCTTATGAACCCCAGTCTCAAACATCTGCTCTCTGTAACAGTCCTTCTGCCCCGCAGTCTCCAAACTCTTTTCTCTGTAAGATCCTTCTGAAACCCAGTCTCCAACACCTGCTATCTGTAACTGTCTTCTGCACCACAGTCTTTAACCTCTGCTCTCTGCAACAGCCCTTCTGCACCTGAGTCTCCAAACTCTGCTTTCTTCATCAGTCCTTCTGCACCCAAGTCTCCAATCTCTGCTCTCTGCAACCACCCTTCTGCACCTCAGTCCCCAACCTCTGCTCTCTGCAATGATCCTACTGCAGCCCAGTCTCAAACCTCCTCTCGCTGCAACAGTCCTTGTGAACCCCAGTCTCCAACATCTGCTTTTTGCAACAGTTCTTTTGTACCTCATGCTGAAAACTCCGCTCTCAGTAATAATCCCTTTGCAAACAAGTCTCCAAACTCTGCTCTCTGTAACAGTCCTTCTGTACCTCAATCTCCAATCTCTGCTCTATGCAACAGTCCTTCTGCACACAAGTCTCTAACATCTGCTCTCTTAAACAGTCCTTCTACACTACAATCTCCAACTCTGCTCTCTGATACAGTCCTTCTACACCCCAGTCTCCATACTCTGATCGCCCCAACTATTCTTCTGAACCCCAGTCTCCAATCTCTGATCTCTACTCAGTTCTTCTGCACGCCAGTCTCCAACCTCTGCTCTCTGTAAGGGTCCTTATGCACCCCAGTATCCAACCTCTGCTTTCTGTATCAGTCGATTTGAACCACAGTCTTCAAACTCTGCCCTCTGCAACCGTCCTTCTGCAACTCAGTCTGCAACCTCTGCTCTTTGAAACAGTCCTTCCGCACCCTAGTCTCCAACCTTTGCTCTCTGCAACAGTCCTTTTGCACCTCAGTCTCCAACATCTGCTCTCTGCAACAGTAATTCTCCAACCTAGTCTCCAAACTTTGCTCTTTGTAACAGTTTTTCTGTACTGCATTCTCAAACGTCTGCTCTCTGTAAGGGTACTTCTGCACCCTAGTCTCTAACCTCTGCTTTCTGTGTCAGTCCTTCTGCACCACAGTCTTTAACCTATGCTCTGTGTAACTGTCCTACACTTTAGTTTCAAAACTCTGCTCTCTGCTACAGTCCTTCTGGACCCAAATCTCCGACCTCTACTCTCTGCAACAGTCCTTCTACATCCCAGTCTAAAACCTCTGCTCTCTGCAACAATCCTTCTGAACCCCAGTCTCCAACCTCTTATCTCTGTAACAATCCTTATGCACCTCATTCTCCATCCTCTTCTCTCTGCAACGGTCCTTGTTACCTCAGTCTCCAACCTCTACTCTCTGTAACAGTGCTTCTGCGCCTCAGTCTCCATCCTATGCTCTCTTTAAAATCCTTCTGCAACACAGTCTCCAATCTCTGCTCTCTATAACAGTCCTTCATCACCCCAGTCTCCAAATTCTGCTCTCTCTAACAGGCCTTCTGCACGCCAGTCGCCTACCTCTGCTGTCTGTATCAGTCCATGTGCACCCCAGTCTCCAACATATGCTCTCTGCAACGATCCTTCTGCACCCCAGTCTCTAACCTCTGCTCTCTGCAACAGTCTTAGTGCAACCCAGTCTACAACATCTAATCTCTGCAACAGTTCTTCTGTACCTCAGTCTGAAAACTCTGCTCTCTGTAATAATTCTTCTGCACTCTAGTCTCCAACCTCTTCTCTCTGTAACAGTCCTTCTGCACCTCAGTCCCCTAATTCTGCTTTCAGCAGCAGTCCTTCTGCACCCCAGTCTCAAACCTCTGCTCTCTGCAACATTCCTTCTGCTCCCAGGTTTCAAACCTGTTCTCTCTGTAAAAGACCGTCTGCACCCCAGTCTCAAACCTCTTTTCTTTGTAACGATCCTTCTGCACCTCAGTCTCTAACCTCCACTCTATGTAACAGTCCTTCTGCACCTCAGTCTCCAAACTCTTTTCTCTGTGAGATCTTTCTGAAACTCAGTCTCTAAAGTTTGCCCTCTGAAACAGTCCTTCTGCACTCCAGTCTTTAATCTGCTCTCTGAAACAGTCCTTCTGCACCTCAGTCTCCAAACTCTGCTTTTTGCAACAGTCCTTCTGCAACCAATTCTCCAAACTCAGCTCTCTGCAACATTCCTTCTGCACCGTATTCTCCAAACTTTGCTCCCTGTAAAAGTCCTTCTGCACCCCAGTCTCCAAACTCTGCTCTCTGTAACGATCCTCTGCACCTCAGTCTTGAACCTCTGCTCTCTGCAACGATCCTTCTGCACCTCAGTCTCCAACTTCTGCTCTCTACTATGATTCTTCTCCACCCCAGTCTGAAACATCTGATCGCTGCAACTGTCCTTGTGAACCCCAGTCTCCAACATCTGCTTTCTGAAACAGTTGTTCTGTACCTCAGTCTGAAAACTCTACTCTCTTCCATAATCATTCTGAACCCCAGTGTCCAACCTCTGCTCTCTGTAACAGTCCTTCTGTACCTCAGTCTCAAATCTCTGCTCTATGCAACAGTCCTTCTGCACACAATTCTCCAACATCTGCTCTCTTAAACAGTCTTTCAGCAACTCAGTCTCCAACCTCTGCTCTCTGCAACAGTCCTTCTACACCCCAGTCTCCATACTCTGATCGCCCCAATGTTCCTTCTACACACCAGTCTCCAAACTCTGTTCTCGAAATCGGTTCTTATGCACCCCAGACTCCAACCTCTACTCTCTGTAACAGAACTTCTCTACCACAGTCTCCAACCTCTGTTCTCTGTAAGGGTCCTTATGCACCCCAGTATCCAAACTCTGCTTTCTGTATCAGTCGTTTTGAACCACAGTCTCCAAACTCTGTCCTCTGTAACCGTCCTTCTGCAACTCAGTCTGCAACCTCTCCTCTCTGCAACAGTCCTTCTGCACCCCAGACTCCATTCTCTGCTCTCTGCAACAGTCATTTTGCACCTGAGTCTCCAACATCTGCTCTCTGCAACACTCATTCTCCATTCCAGTCTACAACCTCTGCTCTCTGTGAGAGTCCATCTGTACTGCATTATCCAACCTCTGCTATCTACAAGGGTACTTCTGCCCGGAGTCTCCAACCTCTGTTTTCTGTGTCAGTCCTTCTGCACCCTAGTCTTGAACCTCTGCTCTCTGCAACGATCCTTCTGCACCTCAGTCTCCAACTTCTGCTGTCTGCAACGATCCTTCTGCATCCCAGTCTGAAACCTCTGCTCGCTGCAACAGTCCTTGTTAACCCCTGTCTCCAACATCTGCTTCCTGAAACAGTTGTTCTGTACCTCAGTCTGAAAACTCTGCTCTCTTCCATAATCCATCTGGACCCCAGTGTCCAACCTCTGCTCTGTGTAACAGTCCTTCTGTACCTCAGTCTCAAATCTCTGCTCTATGCAAAAGTCCTTCTGCAAACAATTCTCCAACATCTGCTCTCTTAAACAGTCTTTCAGCAACTCAGTCTCCAACCTCTACTCTCTGCAACAGTCCTTCTACACCCTAGTCTTCATACTCTGCTCGTACCAACGATCCTTCTGCACCCCAGTCTCCAATATCTGTTTTCTACATCATTTCTTCTGCACCCCAGTCTCCAACCTCTGCTCTCTGTAACAGTCCTCTGTACCGCCTTCTCTAACCTCTGTTCTCTGTAAGGGTCCTTATGCACCCAAGTATCCAACCTCTGCTTTCTGTATCAGTCGTTTTGCACCACCGTCACCAAACTCTTCCCTATCTAACAGTCCTTCTGCAACTCAGTCTGCAACCTTTTCTCTCTGCAACAGTCCTTCTGCACCCCAGTCTCCATCCTCTACTCTCTGCAACAGTCTTTTTGCACCCCAGTCTCCAACATCTGCTTCCTTCAAAAGTCATTCTCCACCCCAATCTCCAACCTCTGCTCTCTGTAAGAGTCCATCTATACTGCATTCTCCAACCTCTGCTCTCTACAAGGGTACTGCTGCCCGGAGTCTCCAACCTCTGTTTTCTGTGTAAGTCCTTCAACCTCTGCTCTGTGTAACTGTCCTTCTGCACCTTAGTCTCCAACCTCTGCTCTCTGCTACACTCTTTATGGACCAAAATATCCAACCTTTACTCTCTGCAACAGTCCTTTTACATCACAGTATAAAACCTCTGCTCTCTGCAATAGTACTTCTGCACCTATGTCTCCAACCTCTGCTCTCTCCAAGGTTTCTACTGCACCTCCGTCTCCAACCTCTGCTCTCTGTAACAGTGCTTCTGCACCTCAGTCTCAAAAATCTTCTCTCTGTAAGATCCTTCTGCAAACTAGTCTCCAAACTCTACTCTCTGTCACAGTCCTTAATCACCCCAGTCTCAAAACTCTGCTCTCTTTAACAGGCCTTCTTCACCCCAGTCCCCAAACTCTGCTCTCTTTAAAAGTCCAGCTGCACCCCAGTCTCCAACGTCTGCTCTCTGCAACGATCCTTCTGCACCCCAGTCTCCAAACTCTGTTCGCTGCAACAGTCCTTGTGCAACCCAGTCTACATAATCTGCTCTCTGCAACATTTCTTCTGTACCTCAGTATGAAAACTCTGCTCTCTGCAATAATCCTTCTGCACCCCAGTCTCCAACCTCTGCTCTCTGTAACAGTCCTTAAAGACCTCAGCCTCCAAACTCTGCTTTAAGAAACAGTCCTTCTGCACCACAGTCTTCAACATCTGCTCTCTGCAACATTTCTTCTGCACCCCAGTATCAAACCATTGCTCGCTGTAAAATTCGTCTACACCCCAGTCTCCAACCTCTGCTCTCTGTAACGATCCTTCTGCACCCGAGTCTCGAAACTCTGCTCTCTTTAACAGTCCTTCTGCACCTCAGTCTCCAAATTCTATTCTCCGTAAGATACTTCTGAAAACCAGTCTCCAACGTCTCCTCTCTGTAACAGTACTTCTGTACCCCAGTCTTTAAACTCTGTTCTCTGCAACAGTCCTTCTGCACCTCAGTCTCCAACCTCTGCTTTCTGCAACAGTCCTTCTGCAAACAAATCTCCAACCTCTGCTCTTTGCAACATTTCTTCTGCACCCCAGGCTCCAAACTCTGCTCTCTGTAAACGTCCTTCTGCACCCCAGTCTCCAAACTCTGCTCTCTGTAACTATCCTTCTGCATCCCAGTCTCGAACCTCTGCTCTCTGCAAGGATCCTTTTCTACCTCAGTCTCGAACCTCTGCTCTCTGCAACGATCCTTCTGCACCCCAGTCTGAAACCTCTGCTAGCTGCAACAGTTCTTGTGAAACCCAGTCTCCAACATCTGCTTTCTGCAACAGTTCTTCTGTACCTCAGTCTGAAAACTCTGCTCTCTGCAATAATCCATCTGCACCCCAGTCTCAAACTTCTGCTCTCTGTAACAGTCCTTCTGTAACTCAGTCTCCAATCACTGCTCTCTGCAACAGTCCTTCTACACCCCAGTCTCCATACTCTGATCGCCCCAACGGTTCCTCTGCAGCCCAGTCTCCAACTCTGTTCTCGACATCGGTTCTTATGCACTCCAGACTCCAACCTCTACTCTCTGTAACAGTGCTTCTGTACCACAGTCTTCAACCTGTGTTCTCTGTAAGTGTCCTTATGCACCCCAGTATCCAAACTCTGCTTTCTCTATCAGTCGTTTTGAACCACAGTCTCCAAACTCTTCCCTCTGTAACCATCCTTCTGCAACTCAGTCTGCAACCTCTCCTCTCTGTTACAGTCCTTCTGCACCCCAGACTCCATCCTCTGCTATCTGCAACAGTCATTTTGCACCCCAGTCTCCAACATCTGCTCCCTGCAACAGTCATTCTCCAACCCAGAAACAAACCTCTGCTCTCTACAACAGTCCTTCTACACCCCAGTCTCGATACTCTGCTCCCACCAACGATCCTTCTGCACCCCAGTCTTCAAAGTCTCTTCTCTGCAAAAGTTCTTCTACACCCCAGTCTCCAACTTCTGCTCTCTGCAACAGTCCTTCTACAGCCCAGTCTCCATACTCTGCTGGCCCCAACGATCCATCAGCACCCCAGTCTCCAACCTGTACTTTCTACATCAGTTCTTTTGCACCCCAGTCTCCAACCTCTGCTCTCTGTAACAGTCCTTCTGTACAGCATCTCCAACTGCTGTTCTCCATAAGGGTCCTTATGCACCCCAATATCCAAACTCTGCTTTCTGTATCAGTCATTTTGCACCACAATCTCAAAACTCTACCCTCTGTAACAGTCCTTCTGCAACAAAGTCTCCATCCTCTGCTCTCTGCAACAGTTCTTTTTCACCCCAGTCTCCAAATTTGCTCTCTGCAGCAGTCCTTCTCCACCCCAGTCTCCAACCTCTGCTCTGTATAACAGTCCTTCTGTACTGCATTCTCCAACCTCTGCTCTCTGTAAGGGTACTTCTACACCCGAGTCTCCAAACTCTGCTTTCTGTATCAGTCCTTCTGCACCCCAGTCTCCAACCTGTGCTTTGTGTAACTGTCCCTCTGCACCTTACTCTCAAACCTCTGCTCTCTGTTACAGTCCTTATAGACCCCAGTCTATAAAATCTGCTCTCTGTAAGAATCCTCTGCACCTCAGTCTCCAACCTCTGGTCTTTGCAACAGTCCTTCTGCACCTGAGACTCCAACCTCTACTCTCTGTAATTGTGCTTGTACACCTCAGTCTCCAACCTCTGCTCTATGTAAGATCCTTCAGCAACCCAGTCTCCAAACTCTGCTCTCTGTAACAGTTTTTCTGTACCTCACTCTCCAAACTCTGCTCTCTGTAAAAGACCTTCTGCACCCCAGTCTCCAACCTCTGCTCTCTGTATCAGTCCTTCTGCACCCCAGTCTCCAACCTCTGCTGTCTGCAAAGATCCATCTGCACCCCAGGCTTTAACCTCTGCTCGCTGCAATAGTCCTTGTGCACCCCATTCTCCAACTTCTGCTCTGTATAAGTCCTGCACCCCTGTCTCCCATATCTGATCTCTGTAACAGTTTTTCTTCACCTCAGTCTTCAACCTCTGCTCTGTGTAACAATCCTCTGTGCCCCAGGGTCCAACCTCTGCTCTCTGCAACGATCCTTCTGCATCCGAGTCTCCAACATCTCTTCTCTGTAACAGTCCTTCTGCACCCCAGTCTCCAAACTCTGCTCTTTGTAACAGGCCTTCTTCACCCCAGTCTCCAAACTCTGCTTTCTTTATCAGTCCTTCTGCACCCCAGTCGCAAACCTCTGCTCTTTGTCACAGTCCTTCTGCATCATAGTCTCCTACATCTGCACTCTGCAACAGTCCTTCAGCACCCCAGAGTCCAACTTCTGGTTTCTGCAACAGTCCTTCTACACCCCAGTCTCCAACCTCTGGTATCTACAACAGTCCTTCTGCACCCCAGTCTCCAAATTCTGCTCTCTGGAACAATCTTTCTGTGCCTCAGTCTCCAACATCTACTCTCTGTTACATTCCCTCTGCACCTCACTCTCCAACATCTGCTCTCTGTAAGTTTTTTCTGCAACCCAATCTACAAACTCTGCCCTCTGTAACAGTCCTTCTGCACGCCTTCTCTAACTCTTCTTTTTGTAACAGGCCTTCTGTACCCCAGTCTCCAAAGACTGTTCTCTATAACAATCCTTCTGCATCCCAGTCTCCAAACTTTGCTCTCTGTAACAGTCCTGCTGCACCTCGGTCTACAATCTCTGCTCTTTGTAACATCCTTCTGCAACCTTTCTAAAAACTCTGCTCTTTGAAACAGTCCTTCTGCACCTCAGTCTCCAAACTCTGTTCTTTGCAACACTCCTTCTGCACCCCAGTCACCAAACTCTAATCTCTGTAACAGTCCTTCTGTACCGCAGTCTCCAAACACTTCTCTCTGTAACGGTCCTTTTGCACCCCAGTCTACAAACTCTGGTGTTTGCAAAATTCCTTCTGCACCCCAGTCTGCAACGTGTGCTCTGTGTAACAGTGCTTCTGCATCCCAACTCCAATTCTGCTCTCTGAGGGAGTCCTTCTGCACCCCAGTCTCCAACATCTGCTCTCTAAACAGTCCTTCTGCACCCCAGTCTCCAACATCTGCTCTCTGCAAAAGTCCTGCACCTCAGTGTCCAAACTGTGCTTGCTGCAACGATCCATCTAAACCCAAGTCTCCAACGTCTGTCTCTGGAAGATCCTTCTGACTCCAGTTTCCAAACTCTGCTCTCTGTAATATTCCTTCTAAACGCCAGTCTCCAAACTGTGTTTTCTGCAATGGTCTGCTGAACCCCAGTCTCCAACCTCTATACTCTGCAACACTCCTTCTGCTCCCCAGTCTCCAAACTCTGCTCTCTGTAACAGTCCTTCTGTACCGCAGTCTCCTAAATCTGCTCTCTGTAAAGATCCTTTTGCACGCCAGTCTCTAACCTCTGATTTTTTTGTCCGTCCTTCTGCACCTCAGTCTCCAACCTCTGCTCTCTGCAAAAGTCCTTCCGCATCCCATTCTCCATCTTCTGCTCCCTGCAACAGTCCTTTTGAACAACAGTTTCCAACATCTGCTCTCTAAAAAAGTTTTTGGGTACCCTAGTCCCCAACCTCTGATCTCTGCAACAGTCCTTCTGTACTGCAGTCTCCAACTTCTGCTCTCTGCAACGAAACTTCTACACCCCAGTCTCCAACATCTGATCTCTGCAAAAATCCTTCTGCACCTCAATCTGAAAATTTTGCTCTCTGCAACAATCCTTCTGCACCCAAGACTTCAACATCTGCTTTCTGTAACAGTCCTTCTGCACCTCAGTTTCGAAACTCTGCTCAATGTAAGATCCTTCAGCAACACAGTCTCCAAAATTTGCTCCTCTTAACAGTCCTTCTGCACCTCAGTCTCCAAACTCTGCTCTCTATAACAGTCGATCTACACCTCAGTCTGAAACCTCTTTTCTCTGCAGGATTAATCTGAATCCCAGTCTCCAGACACTGTGCTCTGTAACAGTCCTCCTGCACCTCAGTCTCCAAACTCTGCTGTTTGTAAGATCCTTCTGCCACTCAGTCCCTAACTCTGCTCTCTATAACAGTTCTTCTGCACCCCAGTCTCCAACGTCTGCTCTCTGCAACAGTCCTTCTGCACCTCAGTCTTCAAACAGTTATCTCTGCAACAGTCCTTCTGCACCTCAGTCTTAAAACGCTGTTCTCTGCTAGGATCCTTTTGCACCTCAGTCTCCAACCTCCACTCACTGTAACAGTCCTTCTGCACCTGGGTCCCCAAAATCTGCTCTCTGTTAGATTCTTCTTCAACCCAGTCTCTAAACTCTGTAATCTGTAGCAGTACTTCTGGAGCCATTCTCCACATTCTGCTCTCCGTAACAGGCATTCTGCACCCCAGTCTCCAACCTCTGCTCTCTGTAACACTCTTTTTGCACCTCATTCTCCAACCTCTGCTCTCTGCAACGATGATTCTGCACCCTAGTTTCAAACGTCTACTCAGGAGAGACACATTCCTTCTGAAACTTTGTCTCCAAATTCTGCTCTCTGCAAACGTCCTTTTCACCCAAGTCTCCAAACTCTGCTCTCTGCAACAGTCCTTCTGCACCCCAGTCTTCAACCTCTGCTCTGTGTAAAAGTCCTTCTGCATCCCAGTCTTCAACCTCTACTCTCTGTAACAATTCTTCTGCACCCCAGTCTCCAAACTCTGCTCTCTGTAACAGTCCTTCTGCCACATATACTCCAACCTCTGCTCTCTGTTACAGTCTTTATATACCACAGTCTCAAAACTCTGCTCTCTATAATGGTCCCTCTGTACCCCAATTTCCAACCTCTGCTTTCTGTAACAGTCCTTCTGCACCTCAGTCTGAAACCTCTGCTCTCTACACAATCCTTCTCCATCCCAGTCTCCAATCAGTGCTCTCTGTAACATTCGTCCTTCACCACAGTCACCAACCATTGCTCTCTGTAAGATCCTACTGCAACCCAGCCTCAAAAGTCTGCTCTCTATAACAGTCCAAATGCAACCCAGTCTCCAAGCTCTTCTCTCAGGATCAGGCCTTATGCACCCCAGTCTCTAAACTCTGCCCTCTGAAAAAGTCCTTCTGCACGCCAGTCTGCAACCTCTACTCTTTGTAACAGTCCTTCTGCACCCCAGTCTTTAACCTGTGCTCTTTGTAAAAGTCCTTCTGCACCGCAGTCTCCCACCTCTTCTCTCTGTAACGATCCTTCTGCAGCCCAGTCTCCACCTCTGCTCACTTCAATGATTTTTCTGCAACTCAGTCTCCAACTTCTACTCTCTTCAACGATCCTTCTGCACCTGAGTCTCCAAACTCTGCTCTCTGTAACTGTTTTTCTGCACCTAAGATTCCAACCTCTGCTCTCTGCAAACGTCCTTCTGCACCCTCATCACCAACCTCTGCTCTCTGCAAAGATCTTTATGCACCGCAGTCTCCAACATCTGCTCTCTGCAACAGTCTTTCTGCACCCCAGTCTCAAAAGTCTCCTCTCCTTAACACTTCTTCTGAACCACAGTCTCCAACCTCTGTTCTCTGTAAGGTCATTCTGCACCCCAGTTTCCAAAGTCTGCTCTCTGTAACATTCCTTCTCCAACTCAGTCTAAAACCTCTGCGTTCTTCAATGGTCCTGCTGAAACCCAGTCTCCAGCATCTGTTCTCTGCAACAGTCTTTCTACTCCCCAGACACAAACCTATGCTCTCTGTAACAGTCTTTCTGTACCGCAGTCTCCAACGTCTGCTCTCTGTAATGGTCCTTCTGCACCCCAGTCTAAAACCTCTGCTTTCTGTATAAATTTTTCTGAACCATGGTTTCCAATCTCTGCTCTCTGTAACAGTACTTTTGGACCTCTGTCTCAAACCTCTGAACTCTGCAACCTTACTTCTGCATCCCATTCTCTAACCTCTGCTCTCTGTAAAAGTCCTTCTGAACCCAATTCTCTAACCCCTGGTCTATGCAACAGTCCTTCTGTAAAACAGTCTCTAAACACTGCTCTCTGTACCGGTCTATATCAGTAATTCTGCACCCCAGTCTCAAACCTTTTCTCTCTGTAACATTCTTTCTGCACCTCAGTCTCCAACCTCTGCTCTCTGCAACAGTTCTTCTGCACCCCAGTCTCCAAACTCTGCTCCCTGCAACAGTTCTTCTAAAAACCAGTCTCCAAAATCTGCACTCTGAAAAAGTTCTTCTATAAACCATTCTCCAACCTCTGCTCTCTGTAACAGTCCTCGTGTATTGCAGTCTCTGAACTCTGCTCTCAGTAACGGTCTTTCTGCACCCCAGTCTCCAAATTCTGCTTTCTGTATCAGTCCTTATGAACCCCAGTCTACAACCTCTGCTCTCTGTAACAATCCTTCTGCACGTCTGTCTGCACCTCTGCTCTCTGCAATGTTCTTCCTGCACCTCCGTCTCCAACCTCTACTCTCTGTAACAATCCTTCTGAACCTCAGTCTCCAACCTCTGCTCTTTGTATGAACTTTCTGCAACCCAGTCTCCAAACTCTGCCCTCTGTAACAGTCTTTCTGCATCGCTTCACCAAACTCTGATCTTTGTAACAGGCCTTCTGCACCGCAGTCTCCAAACTCTGTTCTCTGTAACAGTCCTTCTGCACTCCAGCCTCAAACCTCTGCTCTCCACAAAGATGCTTCTGCACCCCAGTCTCCAACCTCTGTAATCTCTAACAGTCCTTCTGCACCTCAGTGTGAAAACTCGGTTCTCTATAACGATCCTTCTGCACCCCAGTCTCTAAACTCTGCTTTCTGTAACAGTCCTATTCCACCTCAGTCTCAAACCTCTGCTCTCTGTAAGATCCTGCTAGAACCCTGTCTCCTAACTCTGCTCTCTGTCAAAGTCCTTCTGCAACCCAGTCTCCAACCTCTGCTCTCTGTAACAGTCCTTCTGCAACTCAGTCTCCAAACTCTGCTCTCTGTAACATTCCTGCTCTACCCTGTCTCCAACCTTTGCTCTCTGCAATGGTCTTTCTGCACGACAGTCTCCAACCTCTGTTCTCGGCAACAGTCCTTCTGCACCCCACTCTACAAACTCTGCTCTGGGTATAATTTCTTCTGCACCTCAGTCTCCAACGTCTGCTTTATGTAAGATCATTCTGAAACACAGTCTCCAAACTCTGCTCTCTGTAACAGTCCTTCTGCACCCCAGTCTCAAACCTCTGATATGTGTAACTGTTCGTCTGCACCGCAGTCTCCATTCTCTGCTCTCTGAAAGATCCTTGTGAACCCCAGTCTCCAAACTCTGATCTCCGTAACAGTCCTTTTTCACCCCAGTCTCCAACCTCTGCTCACTGTAACAATCCTTCTGCACCTCAGTCTCCAACCTTTGCTTTCTGCAAAAATCCTTCTGAAACCCAGTCTCCAACCATTGCTCTCAGTAACATTTCTTCTGCACCTCAGTATCCAACCTCTGCTCTATGTAAGATCCTTCTGCCACCCAGTCTCCAAACTCTGCTCTCTGTAACAGTCCCTTTGCACCCCAGTCTCCAACCTCTGCTCTGTGCAACAGTTCGTCTGCACCCGCCTCTCTAAACTCTGCTCTCTGTATGATTCTTCTGCACCTTAATCTCAAAACTCTGATCTCTGTAACAGTTCTTCTTCACCCCAGTCTCCAACCTCTGCTCCCTGCAACAATCATTCTGCACCCAAGTCTCCAACTTCTGCTTTCTGAAACACTTTTTCTTCACCCCAGTCTTTAACATTTACTCTCTGAAACAGTCCTTCTGCATCTCATTCTCCAACCTCTGCTCTCTGCAACAGTCCTTCTGTTCTCTGATCTCCAACCTCTGCTCTTTGTAACAGTCCTTATGTACTGCAGTCCAAACTCTGCTGTCTGTAAGGTTCATTCTGGACCCAAGTCTCCAACATCTGCTTTCTGTATCAGTCCATCTGCACTCTAGTCTCCAAATTCTGCTCTCTGTAACAGTCCTTCTGCATGTCAGTCTCCAAAATCTGCTCTCTATAACAGTACTTCTGCACCCCAGTCTCCAAACAGAGCACTTTGCAACAGTATATCTACACTCCAGTCTTCAACCTCTGCTCTGTGAAACAGTCCTTCTGCAACCCAGTTTCCAATCTCTGATCTCTGCAACGATCCTTTTGCATCCCAGTCTCCAACGTCTGCTCTCTACAACCGTCCTTCTGCACCCAAGTCTCCAACCTCTGCTCTCTGCAATTATCCTTATGCACAACAGTCTCCAACCTCTGCTCTCTGCAATAATCCTACTGCACCCCAGTCGCCATCCTCTGCTCTCTGTAACAATCCTTCTGCACCGCAGTCTCCAAACTCTGCTCTACGTCATATTCTTCTGCAACCCAGTCTCCAAACTCTGCTCTTTGTAACAGTCCTTCTGTACCAGAGTCTCAAACTTCTGCTCTTTGTAACGGTCCTTCTACACCCCAGTCTCCAAACTCTGCTTTGTGTATCAGTCTGTCTGAACCCCAGTTTCCAACCTCTGTCCTCTGTATCTATCCTTTTGCACCTCAGTCTCAACCTGTGCTCTATGAAAGAGTCCTTCTGCACACCAGTCTCCAACCTCTGCTCTCGGTAACAGTCCTATACAGCAGTCTCCAAACTCTGCTCTCTGTAAGATCAGTCTGAACGCCAGTCTTCAACCTCTGCTCTCTGTAACAGTCTTTCTGCACCCCAGTATCTAAAATCTGCTCTCTGCAACACTCCTTCTGGACACCAGTCTCCAACGTCTGCTCTCTTCAACAGTCCTTCTGCAGCACAGTCTCCAACCTCTGGTCTTTGTAAGATTCTTGTGCACTCCAGATTCCATACTCTGCACTCTGTAACATTCCTTCTCCACCCCAGTCTCCAAAATCTGTCCTCTGCAACAGTCCTTCTGCTCCCCAGTGTCCGACATCTGGTCCTTCTGTACCGCAGTCTTCAACCTGTGCTCTTTGTAACGGTCCTTTTACACCCCAGTCTCCAACATCTGCTTTCTCTATCAGTCTGTCTGAACCGCAGTTTCCCACCGCTGCTCTCTGTATCCATCCTTCTGCATTTCAGTCTCCAAACTCTGTTCTCTGCAACTGTTTTTCTGCACCCCAGTCTCCAACCTCTACTCTCTGTAACAGTCCTTCTGCACTTCAGTCTCCAACCTCTTCTCTCTGTAGCATCCTTCTAAAACCCAGTCTCCATACTCTACTCTCTGTAACAATCCTTCTGCACTCCAGTCTTCAACCTCTGCTCTCTGAAACGATCCTTCTTAACCCCAGTCTCCAATGTCTGCTCTCTGCAACAGTCCTTCTGCACCCCAGTCTCCAATATCTGCTCTCTGCAACAGTCATTCTTCACTTCAGTGGGAAAACTCTGCTGTATGCAACAAACCTTCTGCACCTCAGTCTCCCAACTCTGATGTCTGTTAGATCCTTCTGCAACCCAGTCTTTAAACTCTGCACTCGGTAATCGTCCTTCTGCACAACAGTCTCCAACCTCTGCTCTCTGCAACAGAACTTCGGCAACCCAGTCTCCAACCACTGCTCTCTGTAACAGGCCCTCTGCACCCTAGTCTCCAAACACTTCTCTCTGTAAGGATTCTTCTTAACACAAATCTCCAACCTCTTGTTTCTGCAACAGTCTTCTTGCACCACAGTCTCCAAAATCTGCTCTCTGTAAGATCCATCTGAACCCCAGTCTCCAACCTCTGCTCTCTGTAACAGTCCTTCTGCAACCCAGTCTGAAAACTCTGCTCTCTGTAACAGTTTTTCTGCACCTCATTCTCCAACCTCTGCTCTCTGCAACAGTCTTTCTGAACCCCACTCTCCAACCTCTGCTCTCTGCAACAGTCCGTCTGCACCCCAGTCTCCAATATCTGCTCTCTGCAACAGTCCTTCCACACCCCAGTCTCCAACTCTGCTTTCTGCAACGATCTTTCAGTACCCCAGTCTGAAACGTCTGCTCTCTGCAAGAGTCCTTCTGGACCACAGTCTCCAAGCTCTACTCTCTGTAACAATCCTTCTGTACCCCTGTCTGCAATCTCTGCTCTCAGTAAGATCCTTCTGAAACCCAGTTTCAAACTCTGCTCTCTGTAACAGTGCTTCTGCCAACCGGTCTCCAACCTCTGCTCTCTGCATTGATCCTTCTTCACCAAAGTCTCCAAACTCAGCTCTCAGTAAAAGTCCTTCTACACCCCAGTCTCCAATATCAGCTCTCTGCAACAGTCGTTTTGCACCTCACTCTGAAAAGTCTGCTCACTGCAAGGACCCTTCTGCACAACAGTCTCCTATTTTTGCTCTCTGTAACAGTCCTTCTGCACCTCATTCTCCCAACTCTACTTTTTGTAAGATCCTTCTACAACCCAGTCTTTAAACTCTGCACACTATAACAGTCCTTCTGCACAACAGTCTCCAAACTCTGCTCTCTGTAACATGACTTCTGCCACCCAGTCTCCAAACTCTGCTCTCTGCAAAAATTCTTCTCCACCCCAGTCTCCAGAATCTGCTCTCTGCAACAGCCCTTTTGCACCCCAATCTCAAAACTCTGCTCTCTGTAAGATCCACCTGAACCCCAGGCTCCAAACTCTGCTCTGTGTAACAGTCCTCTGCACCCCAGTCTCCAAACACTGCTCTCTGTAACAGTCTTTCTGCACCTCAGTCTCCAACCTCTGCTCTGTGTAAGTCCTTCTGCACCCCAGTCTCTAAAATCTGCTCTCTGCAACAGTCCTTCTAGACCCCAGTCTCCAACATCTGCTCTCTGGAACAGTCCTTCTGCACCCCAGTCTCAAAACTGTGCTCTCTGCAACGATCCTTCTGGACCCCAGTTACCAACGTCTGCTCTCTGCAACAGTCCTTCTGCAACACAGTCTCCAACCTCTTCTCTTTGTAAGATCCTTCTGCACTCTAGTTTCCAGACTCTGCTCTCTGTAACATTCCTTCTCCACCTGAGTCTCAAACATCTGTCTTCTGCCACAGTCCTTCTGCATACCAGTCTCCGAGATCTGCTCTCTGTAACAGTCCTCTATACAGCAGTCTCCAACCTCTGCTCTTTGTAACTGTCCTTCTACACCCCAGTCTCCAACCTCTGCTTTCTGTATTAGTCTTTCGGAACCCCAGTCTCCCACCTCTGTTCTCTGTATCTATCCTTCTGCATTTCAGTCTCCAACCTGTGCTCTATGTAAGAGTCCTTCTGCACCCCAGTCTCAAACCTCTTCTCTTGGTAACAGTCTTATATCGCAGTCTCCAAGCTTTGCTCTCTGTAACGGTCCTTCTGCATTCCAATTTCCAAACTCTTCTTCTTATAACAGTCCTTATGCACCCCAGTCTCCAACCTTCACTCTCTGCAACAGTCCTTAGGCACTCCAGTCTTCATCCTCTGCTCCCTGCAACAGTCCTTCTGCACCCAGTCTCCAACCTCTGCTCTCTTCAACAGTCCTTCTTCACCACAGTCTCCAACCTCTGCTCACTGTAAGATCATTCTGCACTCCAGTTTACAAAATCTGCTCTCTCAAACATTTCTTCTCCATCGCAGTCTCCAACCTCTGCTTTCTGTGAGGGTGGGGCACCACAGTCTCTAACCTCTGTCCTCTGTAACAGTCCATTTGAACCCCAGTATTGAACCTCTGCTCTCTCTAACAGTCCTTCTGTACCGCAGTCTCAAACCTTTGCTCTCAGAACGGTCCTTCTGCACTCCAGTCTCCAAAATCTGCTTACTTTATCAGTCATTCTGAACCCCAGTCTCAAAACTCTTCTCTCTGTATCTATCCTTCTGCACCTCAGTCTCCAACCTGTGCTCTCTGTAACATTCTATCTACACCCCAGTCTCCAACCTCTGCTGTCTGTAAGAATTTTTCTATACCACAGTCTCCAAACTCTGGTCTCTGTAAGGGTCCTTCTGCACTCCAATTTCAAACCTCTGCTTTCTGTAACAGTCCTTCTGCACCTCAGTCTCCAAACTCTGCTCTCTGTAACAGTCCTTCTACACCTCAGTATCAAACCTCTGCTCTCCATAACAGTGCTTCTGCACCTCAGTCTGACACCTCTGTTCTTTGCACGATCCTTCTGCACCCCAGTCTCAAACCACTGCTCTCTGTAACAGTCCACCTAAACGTCAGTCTCCAAAATCTGCTACCTGTAAGATCACTCAGCAACCCAGTATCCAAACTCTGCTCTCTATAACAGTCTTTCTGCAACCCAGTCTCCAAACTCTCCTCTCTCTTACAGGCCTTCTGCACGCCAGTCTCCAAACTCTGCTCTCTGTAGCAGGCCTTCTGCACCACAGTCTCCAACCTCTGCTCTCTGCAACAATTCTTCAGCACCCCAGTCTCCAAACTCTGCGCTCTGCAATGATCCTAATGCACCCTAGTCTCCAACCTCTGGTATCTGCAACACTCCTTCTGCACCTCAGTGTCCAAATTCTGCTCTCTGTAAGATCCTTTTGCACCCCTGTATCAAACCTCTGCACTCTTTAATAGTCTTTCTGCACCAGAGTTTCCAACCTCTGCTCTCTGTAACAGAACTTCCGCACCTCATTCTTCAACATCTGCTCTCTGCAATAGTCCTTCTGCACCCCAGTCTCCAACCTCTGCTCTCTGCAACAGTTCTTCTGCACCTCAGTCTTAAAACTCTGCTCTCTGCAACAATTCTTCTGCACCCCAGTCTCCTACATCTGCTCTCTCTAACAGTCCTTCTGCAACTCAGTCTCCCAACTCTGCTCTCTGTAAGATTTTTCTGAAACCCAGTCTTTAAACTCTGCACTCTGTAACAGTCCTTTGGCACAACAGTCTCCAAAATCTGCTCTCTGTAATAGGCCTTCTCCAACCCAGTCTCCAACCTCTTCTCTCTGCAAAGATTTTTCTCCACCCCAGTCTCCAACATCTGCTCTCTGCAACAGTCTTTTTGCACCCCAGTCTCCAAACTCTGCTCTCTGTACGATCAGCCTGAACGCCAGTCTTCAACCTCTGCTCTCTGTAACAGTCTTTCTGCACCCCAGTATCTAAAATCTGCTCTCTGCAACAGTCCTTCTGCACCCCAGTCTCAATCATCTGCTCTCTGCAACAGTCTTTCTGCACCCCATTTTCCAAACTCTGCTCTCTGCAACGATTTTTCTGGACCCCTGTCTCCAATGTCTGCTCTCTGCAACAGTCTTTCTGCACCACAGTCTCCAACCTCTCTCTCTGTAAGATTCTTCTGCACTCCAGTTTCCAAACTCTGCTCTCTGTAACATTTTTTCTTAACCCCAGTCTCATACCATGATCCTCTGCAAAACTCCTTCTGCTCCCCAGTCTCTGAGATCTTATCTCTTTAACAGTCCTTCTGAACCGCAGTCTCAACTTCTGCTCTTTGTAACGGTCCTTCTACACCCCACTCTTCAAACTCTGCTTTCTGTATCAGTCAGTTTGAACCCCAGTCTCTAACCTCTGTTCTTTGTATCTATCCTTCTGCACCTCAGTCTCCAACCTGTGCTCTATGTAAGAGTCCTTCTGCTCCCCAGTCTCTAACGTCTTTTCTTAATAACAGTCCTATACCACAGTCTCCAACCTCTTCTCTTTGTAACGGTCCTTCTGAAGCCAAATTTCCAAACTCTGTTAACTGTAAAAGTCCTTCTTAAACTCGGTCTCCAACCTCTGCTCTCTGTAACAATCCTTCTGCACCTCAGTCTCCAAACACTGCTCTCTGTAACACTCCACCTGCACCTCAGTCTTCAACCTCTGCTCTTCGTAAGATCCTTCTGCAACCCAGTCTCCAAATACTGCTCTCTATAACAGTTCTTCTGAACCCCAATCTCCAACATCTGCTCTATCTAAGTGTCTTTCTGCACCACAGTCTCCAACCTCTGCTCTCTTCACCCCAGTCTCCAACCTTTGTTCTCTGCAACAGACCTTCAGCACCCCAGTCTCCAACCTTTGTTCTCTGCAACAGTCTGTCTGCACCCAGTCTCAAATATCTGCTCTCTGTAAATGTCCTTCTGCACTCCAGTCTCCAATCTCTGCTCTATGTAACAGGATTTCTGCACCTCAGGTTTCAAACTTTGCTCTCTGCAACAGTCCTTCTGCACCACAGTCTCCAAACTCTGCTATCTGTAAGATCCTTCTGCACCACAGTCTCCAAACTCTGCTCTCTGTAACATTCCTTCTCCACTCCAGTCTTTATCCTCTGCTTTCATCAAGTGTCCTGCGGCACCCCAGTCTCCAACGTCTGTCCTCTGCAACAGTACTTCTACTCCCGAGTTTCCAACATTTGCTCTCTGTAACAGTCTTTCTGTACCGCAGTCTCCAACTTCTGCTCTCCGTAATGTGCCTTCTTCACCCAGTCTCCAAACTCTGCTTTCTATATCAGTCCTTCTGCATCCCAGTCTCAAACCTGTACTCTCCGTATCTATCCTTCTGCACCTCAGTATCTAACCTGAGCTCTCTGTAACATTCCTTCTGCACCCCAGTCTCCAAACTCGGCTCTCTGTAACAGTTTTTCTATACCGCAATCTTCAAACTCTGGTCTCTGTAACAATCCTTCTGCACCCAATTTTCAACCTTTTCTTTCTGTAACAGTCCAACTGCACCTCCATCTCCAAATTCTGCTCTCTGTAAGATCCTTCTGCAACCCTGTATTTAACATCTGCTCTCTGTTACTGTCCTTCTGCACCCGAGTCTCCAAACTCTGCTCTCTGTAACATGACTTCTGCACCTCAGTCTCCAAACTATAGTCTCTGCAACAGTCCTTCTGCACCCCAGTCTCCAAACTCTGCTCTCTAAAACAGTCCTTCTGCACTTCAGTCTCCAACCTCTGCTCTCTGCAACGGTCATTATGCACCCCAGTCTCCAACATCTGTTTTGTGCAACAGTCCTTCTTCACCTCAGTCTCCATCCTCCGCTCTCTGAAACAGTCCTTCTGCTCCCCAGTCTCCAACATATTCTCTCTGTAACAGTCCTTCTCCACGCCAGTCTCCAAACTCTGTTCACTGTAACAGTCCTTCTGTACTACTGTCTCAAACCTTTGCTCTCTGTAACTGTCATTGTGCACACCAGTCTCCAAACTGTGCTTTTTGTATCAGTCCTTCTGCACCCCAGTCTCCAACCTCTGCTCTCTGTTACAGTCCTTCTACACCTCAGTCTCAAACCTCTGCTCTCTGCAACAGTCCTTCTGCACCTCAGTCTCCAACCTCTGCTTTCTGTAACAGGCCTTCTTCACCCCATCCCCAACCTCTTCTCTCTGTAACGATTTTTCTCCACCCCGTCTCCAAACTCTGCTCTCTGTAAGAGTCCTTCTGCACCCCAGTCTCCAAACTCTGCTCTCTGTAAGAGTTTTTCTCCACCCCAGTCTCCAACCTCTGATTTCTATATCAGTCATTCTGCACCACAGTCTCCGACCTCTTCTCTCTGCAACACTCCTTCTGTACCACAGTCTCCAAACTGTGCTCTCTGAAAATTTTTTTCTGCACCCCAGTCTCCAACCTGTGCTCTCTTTAACAGTCTTTCTGCACCCCAGTCTCCAACCTCTGCTCTCTGTAACGATCCTTCTGCAACACAGTCTCCACCTCTACACTCTGCAATGATCCTTCTGTACCTCAGTCCCCAAACTCTGTGCTCTCTAACAGTCCTGCTGCACCTCAATCTCCAAACTCTGCGCTTGGAAACATCCTTGTAAAACCCAGTCTCCAAACTCTGATTTCTGGATCAGTCCTTCTGCACCCCAGTCTCTAACCTCTACCCTCTCCAATGATCCTTTTGCACCTCAGTCTCCATCCTCTGCTCTCTGTAACAGTCTTTCTGTACCACAGTCTTCAAACTCTGCATTTTGTAACCGTCCTTCTGCACCCCAGTCTTCAACTTGTTCTCTCTGCAATGATTCTTCTGCACCCCAGTCTCCAACGTCTTCTCTCTGCAACAGTCCTCCTGCACCCCAGTCTTCAAACTCTGCTCTCTGTAAGATCCTTCTGCACCCCAGTCTCCAACCTCTGTTCTCTGCGACAGTCAATCTGAACCCAAGTCTCTAACCTCTGTTATCTGCAACAGTCATTCTGCACCCCATTCTCCAACCACTGCTCTCTGCAACAGTCCTTCTGCACCACAGTGTCCACTATCTGCTCTCTGTAACAGGACACCTGCACACCAGTATAAAAACTCAGCTCTATGTAACAGGCCTTCAGCATCCCAGTATCCAACCTATTCTCTTTGCAACGATTCTTCTATACCCTAGTCTCTAACAACTGAACTCTGCAACAGTTCTTCTGCACCCCAGTCTCCAACCTCTGCTCTCTTGAAGATCCTTCTGCACCCAGTTTCCAACCTCTGCTCTCTGAAACAGTCCTTCTGTACCCCAGTAGCCAAACTCTTCTCTCTGTAACAATGCTTCTGCTCATCAGTCTCCAAACTCTGCTCTCTGCAACGGTCTTTCTACACCTAAGTCTTCAACCTCTGTTGTCTGAAATAGTCCTTCTGCACCCCAGTGTGCAACCTCTGCTCTCTGTGAAAGTCCTTCTGTACCACAGTCTCCAACTTCTGCTCTCTGTAACGGTCCTTCTGCACAGCAGTCTCCAAACTCTGCTTTCTATATCAGTCCTTCTACACCCCAGTCTCAAAACTCTGCTCTCTGTAACAGTCCTTCTGAACCTCATCTCCAACCTCTTCTCTCTTCAACAGTCCTTCTGCACCTCAGCTTCAACCTCTTCTCTCTACAACAGTCCTTTTGTACCCAAGTCTCCAATCTCTGCTTTCTATAACAGTCCTTCTGCACCCCAGTCTCCGATCTCTGCTCTCTGTAATATCTATCTGCACCCCAGTCTCCAACCTCTGCTCTCTGTAACAGTTCTTCAGCACCTCAGTCTCCAACCTCTTCTCTCTGTAAGAATCCTTCTTCACGTCAGTCTCCAACCGCTGCTCTCAGCAATGGTCCTTCTGCACCTAAGTCTCCAAACTCCATTCTCTGCAACATTTTTTCTGCACCCATGTCTCAAACCTCTGCATTCTGCAACAGTCCTTCTGCACCACAGTCGCCAACCTCTGCTCTCTGTAACAATCTTTCTGTACCTCAGTCTCCAACCTCTGCACTTTGCAATGGTCCTTCTGCACCCCAGTCTCCAAAATCGGATTTCTGCAACAGTCCTTCTCCACCCCAGTCTCCAATCTCTGCTCTCTGTAACAGTTCCTCTGTACTGCAATTTCCAAACTCTTCTCTCTGTAACTGTCTTCTGAACCCCAGTCTCCAACCACTGCTTTTTCTATCAGTCCTTCTGCACTCAAGTCTCCAACCTCTGCTCTCGGTAACAGGCCATCTGCACCTCAGTCTCCAAATTCTGCTCTTTTCAAAGGTCCTTTGGCACCCCAATCCCCAACCTCTGCTCGCTGCAACAGTCCTTTTACACCCAAGTCTCAAACCTCTGCACTCCACAAAAGTCCGTCTGCACCTCAGTCTCCAACATCTGCTCTCTGCAATGGTCTTTTTGCACCTCAGTATTCAATATCTATCTCTGTAACAGTCCTTCTGCACCTCAGTCTCCATCCTCTGCTCTCTGTAACAGGCCTTCTGCACCCAGTTCTCTGCACTCTGCTCTCTTTAAAAGTCCTTCTGCACCCCAATCTCCAAACTCTGCTCTCTGGAGCAGTCCTTCTGCACCTCTGTCTCCAAACTCTGCTCTCTGTAAGATCGTTCTGCACCCCAGTGTTAAAACTCTACTCTCAATATCAGTCCTGCACCTTAGTCTCAAAACATGCTCTCTGTAACAGTTTTTCTGCACCTCAGTCTTCAACAACTGCTCTCTGAAACACTCTTTCTGCACCCCAGTCTCCAACCTCTGCTTTCTAGAACAGTCCTTCTATACCCAAGTCTCCATAATCTACTCTCTGATATGAACCTTCTTCACCCCAGTCTCCAAGGTCTGCTCTCTGCTAAAATCCTTCTGCACCCCAATCTCCAAAGTTTGCTCTCTGCAATGGTCCCTCTGCACCCCACTCTCCAACCTTGTTCTCTACAACAGTTCTTCTGTACCGCAGTCTTCAATCTCTGTTCTCTGTAAGGGTTCTTCTGCATCCCAGTCTCCAACCTCTGCTTTCTATATCAGTCCTTCTGCACCACAGTCTCAAAACTCTGCTCTCTGTAACAGTCCTTCTGCACCTCACTCTGATACATCTGCTCTCAGTAATTGTCCTTCTGCACCCCAATCTCCAACCTCTGCTCTCTGTAACGATCATGCTGCACCACAGTCTGAAACCTGTGCTCTCTGCAATGATCATTCTGCCCCTCAGTCTCCAACCTTTGCTCTCTGCATGATCCTTCTGCACCCCAGTCTCCCAACTCTGCTCTCTGTAAGAGTCCGTCTGCACTTCAGTCTCCAACCTCTGCTCTCTGTAACAAACCTTCTGCACCTCAGTCCCCAACCTCTGCTCTCTGTAACAATCATTCTGCACCACAGTCTGAAACCTCTGCTCTCTGCAATGATCATTCTGCCCCTCAGTCTCCAACCTCTGCTCTCTGCATGATCCTTCTGCACCCCAGTCTCCAAACTCTGCTCTCTATAAGAGTCCTTCTGCACTTCAGTCTCCAACCTCTGCTCTCTGTAACAATCCTACTGCACCTAAGTCTCCAACCTCTGCTCTCTGTAACAATCCTTCTGCACACCAGTCTCCAACCTCTGCTCTCTGTAACAGGTCTTCTGCACCCCAATCTCCAAACTCTGCTCTCTGTAACAGGCCTAATGCACCCCAGTCTCCAACCTTTTCTCTTTGCAATGAACCATCTGCACCTAAGTCTCCAACCACTGCTCACTGCAACAGTCCTTCTGCACCCCACCCCAGTCTCCAACCTCTGCTCTCTGTAAGATCCTTCTTCACCCCGGTCTCCAAACTTTGCTCTCCATAACAGTCTTTCTGCACCTCAGTCTCCAAACTCTGCTCTCTCCTACAGTCCTTCTGCACCTTAGTATCCAAACTCTGTTCTGTGCAACAGTACTTCTGCACTCCAGGCTCCAAACTCTGCTCTCTATAACAGTTCTCCTGCACGGCAGTCTCCAAACTATGATGTCTATAATGGTCATTCTGCACCCCAGTCTCCAAACTCTACTTTCAATATCAGTTATTCTGCACCTCAGACTCCAACCTCTGCTCTTTGTAACAGTCCTTCTGCACCTCAGTCTCAAACCTCTGCTCTCTGTAACAGTTCTTCTGCACCCCAGTCTCCAACATCTTCTCTCTGCAACAGTCCTTCTATACCTCAGTATTCAACCTCTTCTCTCTGCAAGGATCCATCTGCATCCCAGTCTCCATCATCTGCTCTCTGCAACAGTCCTTCTGCACCGCAGTCTCCAACCTCTGCTCTCTGCTACAGTCCTTCTGCACCTCAGTCTCCAACCTCTGCTCTCTGCAACATTTCTTCTGCACCCCAGTCTCCCACCTGTTCTCTCTGTATCTGTCCTGCTTCACCCCAGTCTCCAATCTCTGCTCTCTGTAGCGATCGATCTGCACCTCAGTCTTCAACCTCCGATCTCTGCAAGGATCCTTTTTCACCACAGTCTCCAACCTCTGCTCTCAGGAACAGTCCTTCTGCACGCCAGTCTCCAAAATCTGCTCTCTGTAACAGTTCTTCTGCACCCCAGTCTCCAAATTCTGGTCTCTGTAAAAGGCCTTCTGCACGCCAGACTTCAACCTCTTCTCTCTGTAACAGGCCTTCTGCACCCCACTCTCCAACCTGTGCTCTCTAACGATTCTTCTGCACCCCAGTCTCCGAACTCTGCTCTCTGTAACAGTCCTCTGCACCCCAGAATCCAACATCTGCTCTCTGCTACATTCCTTCTGCTTCTCAGGCTGAAAACTCTGCTGTCTGCAACAATCCTTCTGCACCCCAGTTTCAAACCTTTGCTCTCTGTAACAGACCTTCTGAACCTCAGTCTCAAAAATGGTCTCTGTAAGATCCTTCTGAAACCCAGTCTCGAAACATTGCTTTCTGTAACAGTTCTGTTGGACACCAATCTCCAAACTCTGCTCTCTGAAATAATCCTTGTACACCCGTCTCCACCTTATCCTCTCTGTAACAGTACTTCTGCACCTCAGTCTTTAACCTCTGCTCACTGTAATGATTCTTCAGCACCCCAGTCTCCAATTTCTGCTCTCTGTAACAGTCCTTCTGCACCCCAGTCTCAAACATCTGCTCTCTGAAACGGTCCTTCTGCACCCCAGTCTCAAAACTCTTTTCTCTAACAGTCCTTCTGCACCTCAGACTTGAACCTCTGCTCTCTGTATCAGTCCTTCTAAGCTTCAGTCTGAAACCTCTGATCTCTACAATGATCCTTCTGCACCTCAGTCTCCACACTCTGCTTTCTGTATCAGTTCTTCTGCACCCAGTCTCCAACCTCTGCTCTCTGTAACAGTCCTTCTGCACCTCAGTTACCAACATCTGCTCTCTGCAAAAGTCCTTCTGCACCCCAGTCTCAAACCTCTCCTCTCTGCAAAAGTCCTTCTAAACCCCAGTCTCAAACCTCTACTATCTGCAATGAACTTTCTGCAACTCAGTCTCCAACGTCTGCTCTATGCAACAGTTATTCTGTACCCCAGTCTCCATCCTCTGCTCTCTGTAAGAATCCTTCTGCACTCCATCTCCAACATCTCCTCTCTGTAAAAGTCCGTCTGTACTGCAGTCTTCAAAATCTGCTCTCTGCAACAGTCCTTCTGCACCCCAGTCTCCAACCTCTGCTCTCTGCAACATTTGTTCTTAACCCAGTCTCCAACCTGTGCTCTTTGTAACTGTCCTTCTGCACCACAGTCTTCAACCTCTGCTCTCTGTAGCGATCCTTCTGCACCTCACTCTCCAACCTCGGCTCTCTGCAACGATCCTTCAGCACCTCAGTCTCAAACCTCTGTTCTCTGCAATGATCCTTCTACACACCAGTTTCCAAGCTCTGCTCTCTGTAACAGTCAGTCTGAACATCAGTGTAAAAACTCTGCTCTCTGTAACAATCCTTCTGCATCTCAGTCTCCAACCTCTGCTCTCTTTAACAGTTCTTCTGGACACCAATCTACAAACTCTGCTCTCTGTAACACTCCTTCTGCACACCAGTCTCCATCCTCTTCTCTCTGTAACACTCTTTCTGCACCCCAGTCTCCATCATCTGCTCTCTGTAAGAATCCTTCTGAACCCCAGTCTCCAACCGCTCCTCTCAGTAACAGTCCTTCTGCAACTCAGTCTCCAATATCTGCTCTCTGAAATGATCCTTGAGTACCTCAGTCTCCAACCGCTGCTCTCTGTAACAGGCCTTCTGAACCCCATTATCCAACATATGCTCTCTGGATCAGTCCTTTTGCAAACCAATATCCTACCTCTTCTTTCTGTAACAATCCTTCTGCACCTGAGTCTCCAACCTCTGCTCTCTAAAAAGGTTTGTCTGCACCCCAGTCTCCAAACTCTGTTGTCTGAATCAGTCCTTCTGCACCCCAGTATCCAACCTCTGCTCTCTGTAATAGTCCTTCTGTAATAGTCTCAAAACTCTGCTCACTCTAACGGTCCTTCTGCACCCCAGTCTCCAACGTCAGCTTTCTGTATCAGTTCTTCTGCACCCCAGTCTCGAAACTCTGCTCTCAGAAACAGTCCTTCTGCACCCCAGTCTCCAACTTCTGCTTTCTGCAACATTTCTTCTGCACCCCAGTCTCCATCTGTGCTCTCAGTAACTGTCCTTCTGCAACCCAGTCTCCAACCTGTGCTCTCTGTAACGATCATTCTGCAC
Organism: Ictidomys tridecemlineatus; assembly: GCF_052094955.1. Classification (NCBI taxonomy): domain Eukaryota; kingdom Metazoa; phylum Chordata; class Mammalia; order Rodentia; family Sciuridae; genus Ictidomys; species Ictidomys tridecemlineatus. The sequence continues at coordinate 35,824 of NW_027523211.1, forward strand.
CACAGTCTGAAACCTTTGCTCTCTGCAATGATCATTCTGCCCTCAGTCTCCAACCTCTGCTCTCTGCATGATCCTTCTGCACCCCAGTCTCCAAACTCTGCTCTCTGTAAGAGTCCTTCTGCACTTCAGTCTTCAACCTTTGCTCTCTGTAAAAATCCTTCTGCACACCAGTCTCCAACATCTGCTCTCTGTAACAGGTCTTCTGCACCCCAGTCTCCATACTCTGCTCTCTGTAACAGGCCTAATGCACCCCAGTCTCCAAACTCTTCTCTTTGCAATGAACCATTTGCACCTCAGTCTCCAACTACTGCTCCCTGCAACAGTCCTTCTGCACCCCAGTCTTTAAACTCTGCTCTCTGCAACAGTCCTTCTGCACCCCAGTCTCCCACCTCTGCTCTCTGTAAGATCCTTCTTGACCCTGGTCTCCAAACTTTGCTCTCCATAACAGTCCTTCTGCACCTCAGTCTCCAACCTCTGCTCTCTGCTACAGTTCTTCTGCACCCCAGTATCCAAACTCTGTTCTCTGCAACAGTCCTTCTGCACTCCAGGCTCCAAATTTTGCTCTCTATAACAGTTCTTCTGCACAGCAGTCTCCAAACTCTGATGTCTATAACGGTCATTCTGCACCCCAGTCTCCAAACTCTACTTTCAATATCAGTTATTCTGCACCCCAGTCTCCAACTTCTGCTCTCTGTAACAGTCCTTCTGCACCTCAGTCTCAAATTTCTGCTCTCTGCAACAGTTCTTCTGCACCCGAGTCTCCAACATCTTCTCTCTGCAACAGTCCTTCTAAACCCCAGTCTCCAACTTCTTCTCTCTGCAGGGATCCATCTGCATCCCAGTCTCCATCATCTGCTCTCTGCAACAGTCCTTATGCACCGCAGTCTCCAACCTCTGCTCTCTGCTATAGTCCTTCTGCACCTCAGTCTCCAACCTCTGCTCTCTGCAACATTTCTTCTGCACCCCAGTCTCCCACCTGTTCTCTCTGTATCTGTCCTGCTTCACCCCAGTCTCCAATCTCTGCTCTCTGTAGCGATCCTTCTGCACCTCAGTCTTCAACCTCCGATCTCTGCAAGGATCCTTTTTCACCACAGTCTCCAAACTCTGCTCTTCGAGACAGTCCTTCTGCACCCCAGTCTCCAAGATCTGCTCTCTGTAACAGTTCTTCTGCACCCCGGTCTCCAAATTCTGGTCTCTTTAAAAGGCCTTCTGTACCCCTGACTTCAAACTCTGCTCTCTGTAACAGGCCTTCTGCACCCCACTCTCCAACCTGTGCTCTCTCTAACGATTCTTCTGCACCCCAGTCTCCGAACTCTGCTCTCTGTAACAGTCCTCTGCACCCCAGAATCCAACATCTGCTCTCTGCTACATTCCTTCTGCACCTCAGGCTAAAAACTCTGCTGTCTGCAACAATTCTTCTGCACCCCAGTTCAAACCTTTGCTCTCTGTAACAGACCTTCTGAACCTCAGTCTCAAAAATGCTCTCTGTAAGATCCTTCTGAAAACCAGTCTGGAAACAATGCTTTCTGTAACAGTTCTGTTAAACACCAATCTCCAAACTCTGCTCTCTGAAAGAATCCTTGTGCACCCCAATCTCCAACTTATCCTCTCTGTAACATTCCTTCTGCACCTCAGTCTCCAACCTCTGCTCTCTGTAATGATTATTCATCACCCCAGTCTCCAATTTCTGCTCTCTGTAACAGTCCTTCTGCACCCCAGTCTCAAACATCTGCTCTCTGAAACGGTCCTTCTGCACCCCAGTCTCAAAACTCTTTTCTCTAACAGTCCTTCTGCACCTCAGACTCGAACCTCTCCTCTCTGTATCAGTCCTTCTAAGTTTCAGTCTGAAACCTCTGATCTCTGCAACGATCTTGTTGCACCCCAGTCTCCACACTCTGCTTTCTGTATCAGTTCTTCTGCACCCAGTCTCCAACCTCTGCTCTCTGTAACAGTCCGTCTGCACCACAGTTACCAACATTTGCTCTCTGCAAAATTTTTTCTGCACCCGTTTCAAACCTCTACTCTCTGCAAAAGTCCTTCTAAACCCCAGTCTCGAACGTCTACTATCTGCAACAAACTTTCTGCACCCGTCTCCAACGTCTGCTCTATGCAACAGTTATTCTGCACCACTGTCTCCAACCTCTGCTCTCTGCAACAGTCCTTCTGCACCTCAGTCTGAAAACGCTGTTCTCTGCAATGATCCTTCTGCACCCCAGTCTCCAAACTCTGCTCTCTGTAATACTGCTGTTGCACCTCAGTCTCGAAACTCTGCTCTCTGGAAGATCCTTCTGCAACCCTCTCTCTAAACTCTGCTCTATGTAACAGTTCTTCTGCACCCCAGTCTCCAACCTCTGCTCTTTGCAAGAGTCGTTCTAAAACCCAGTCTCCAAACTCTGCTTTCTGAAACAGTCCTTCTGCACCCCAGTCTCCAACTTCTGTTCTTTTTAACAATCCTTCTTCACCTCAGTTACCAAACTCTGATCTCTGCAATGGTCCTTCTGCACCACAGTCTCTAACCTCTGCTCTCTGTAACAATCCCTCTGCACCCCAGTCTAAAAACTCTGCTCTCTACAACAATCCTTTTGAACCCCAGTTTCCAACGTCTGCTCTCTGCAAAAGTCCTTCTGCACCCCAGTCTCAAACATCTGCTTCCTGTAACAGTCTTTCTGCACCTCTGTGTGAAAACTCTGCTCTCTGCAACGATCATTTTGCACCCCAGTCTTCAAACTCTGCTTTATGTAACAGTCTTTCAGCACCTCAGTCTCCAACCTCTTCTTTCTGTAAGATCCTTCTGCACCCCAGTTTCCAAACTCTGCTCTCTGTAATATACCTTCTGCTCCCCAGTCTCCAACCTCTGCTCTCTGAAACAGTCCTTTTGTCCCGCAGTCTTCAACCTCTTCTCTCTGTAATGGTTCTTCTGCACCTCAGTCTTCAAACTCTGATCTCTGTAACAATCCTTCTTCACCCCAGTCTCCAAACTCTACTGTCTTCAACGATCCTTTTGCACCCCAGTCTCCAAACTCTGCTCTCTGCAAAAGTTCTTCTGTACCCAAGTCTCCAACATCTGCTCTCAGCAACAGTACTTCTGAACCTAAGTCTGAAAACTATGCTCTCTGAAATGATTTTTGTGTACCCCAGTCTCTGTAACAGTGCTTCTGAACCCCAGCCTCCAACCTCTGATCTCTGTAAGATCCTTCTGCACCTAAGTTTCCAAATCTGCTCTCTGTAACATTTCTTATCCTCCCCAGACTCCAACCTCTGCTCTCTGTAACAGTCCTTCTGTACCGCAGTCTCAAAACTCTGCTCTCTGTAATAGTCTTTCTGAACCCCAGACTCCAACATCAGCTTTCTCTATCAGTTCTTCTGCACCCCAGTCTCCAAACTCTGCTTTCTGTAACAGTCCTTTTGCAACTCAGTCTCCAGACTCTGCTCTCTGCAACAGTCCTTCTGCACCTCAGTCTGAAAACTATGTTCTTTGCAATGATCCTTCTGCAACCCTGTCTCAAATCCTGCTTTCTGTAACAGTCCTTCTGCACCCCAGTCTCCAACCTCTGATCTTTGTAACAGGCCTTTCACCTCATTCTCAAACCTCTGCTCTCTGTAACAGTGCTTCTGCACCTCAATCTACAAACTCTGCTCTCTGCAACAGTCCTTTTGCACCCCAGTCTCCAACATCTGCTCTCTGTAACAGTCCTTCTGCACCAAATCTACAAAGTCTGCCTCTGTAACAGTCCTACTGACACACAGTCTTTCACCTGTGCTCTCTGCAACAGTCCTTCTGCACCCCAATCTCAAACCTGTGCTCTCCGCAACAGTCCTTCTACACCCCAGTGTCCAGCCTCTGCTCTCTGCAACAGTCCCTCTTCAACCCAGTCTCCAACCTCTGTTCTCTGTAACAATCCTTCTGCACCTCAGTCTTAAACCTCTGCTCTCTGCAATGGTCCTTATGCACCTCAGTCTCCAAAAACTACTCTCTTTAAATGTACTTCTAAATCCCTTCTCGAAACTCTGCTCTTTGTAATAGGCCTTCTGCACCCCCGTCTCCAAACTCTGTTCTCTATAACAATTCTTCTGCACTCCAGTCTCAAAATTTTGCTCTCTACAACGATCCTTCTGCACCCCAGTACCCAAACTCTGCTCTTTGCAACAGTCCTTCTGCACCCCAGCTCCAACATGTGCTATCTGCAAAAGTCCTTTTGCACCTCAGTCTAAAAACTCTGTTCTCTACAACGATCCTTTTGCACCCCAGTCTCCAACCAATGCTCTCTGTAACAGTCCTTCTGCACATCTGTCTACAACTCTGCTCTCTGTAAGATCCTTGTGCAACCTTGTCTGAAAACTCAGCTCTCTATAGGAGTTCTACTGCATCCCAGTCTCCAAACTCTGCTCTCTGCAACGATCCTTCTGCACCTCAGTCTCAAAACTCTACTCTGTAACAGTCCTTCTGCACCCCAGTCTCAAACCTCTGCTGGTTGCAACGATCTTTCTTTACACCAGTTTCCAACGTCTGCTCTCTGAAACAGTCCTTCTGCACCCCATTCTCCAATCTCTGCTTTCTGCAATGATCCCTGTGCACCCCAGTATCCAACATCTGCTCTATGCAACAGTCCTTCTGCACCCCTGTCTCCAACCTCTGCTCTCTGCAACAGTCCTTCTGCACCTCAGTCTGAAAACGCTGTTCTCTGCAATGATCCTTCTGCACCCCAGTCTCCAAACTCTGCTCTCTGTAATACTGCTGTTGCACCTTAGTCTCGAAACTCTGCTCTCTGGAAGATCCTTCTGCAACCCTCTCTCCAAACTCTGTTCTATGTAACAGTCCTTCTGCACCCCAGTCTCCAACCTCTGCTCTTTGCAAGAGTCGTTCTAAAACCCAGTCTCCAAACTCTGCTTTCTGAAACAGTCCTTCTGCACCCCAGTCTCCAACTTCTGTTCTTTTTAACAATCCTTCTTCACCTCAGTTACCAAACTCTGATCTCTGCAATGGTCCTTCTGCACCACAGTCTCTAACCTCTGCTCTCTGTAACAATCCCTCTGCACCCCAGTCTAAAAACTCTGCTCTCTACAACAATCCTTTTGAACCCCAGTTTCCAACGTCTGCTCTCTGCAAAAGTCCTTCTGCACCCCAGTCTCAAACATCTGCTTCCTGTAACAGTCTTTCTGCACCTCTGTGTGAAAACTCTATTCTCTTCAACCATCATTTTGCACCCCAGTCTTCAAACTCTGGTTTATGTAACAGTCTTTTGGCACCTCAGTCGCCAATCTCTTCTTTCTGTAAAATCCTTCTGCACCCCAGTTTCTAAACTCTGCTCTCTGTAATATACCTTTTGCTCCCCAGTCTCCAACCTCTGCTCTCTGAAACAGTCTTTCTGCTCCACAGTCTCCAACCTTTGCTCTCTGTAACAGTCCTTCTGTCTCGCAGTCTCCAAACTCTTCTCTCTGTAAAGGTTCTTCTGCACCTCAGTCTCCAAACTCTGATCTCTTTATCAATCCTTCTTCACCCCAGTCTCCAAACTCTGCTGTCTTTAACGATCCTTTTGCACCCCAGTCTCCAAACTCTGCTCTCTGCAAAAGTCCTTCTGTACCCAAGTCTCCAAGATCTGCTCTCAGCAACAGTAATTCTGAACCTAAGTCTTAAAACTATGCTCTCTGCAACGATCCTTGTGCACCCCAGTCTCTGTAACAGTGCTTCTGAACCTCAGCCTCCAACCTCTGATCTCTGTAAGATCCTTCTGCACCCAAGTTTCCAAATCTGCTCTCTGTAACATTTCTTATCCTCCTTAGACTCCAACCTCTGCTCTCTGTAACAGTCCTTCTGTACCGCAGTCTCAAAACTCTGCTCTCTGTAACAGTCAATCTGCTCCCCAGTCTCCAATTTCTGCTCTCTATAACAGTCCTTCTGTACCTCAGTCTCCAACCTCTGCTTTCCGTAACGGTCTTTCTGCACCCCAGTTCAGCTTATTTTTTTGTATCATTTCTTCTGCACCACAGTTTCCAACCTCTGCTCTCTGCAACATTTTTTCTGCACCTCAGTCTCCATCCTCTGCTCTCTGAGACAGTTCTTCGGCACCCCAGTCTCCAACCTCTGCTCTCTGCAACAGTTCTTCTGCACCCCAGTATCCAAGGTCTACACTCTGAAACAGTCCTTCTCCACTCCAGTCTCCAACCTCTGCTCTCTGTAACAGTCCTCCTGTAGTGCAGTCTCCAAAATCTGCACTCTGTAAAGGTTCTTCTGCTCCCCAGTCTTCAACTTCTGCTTTTTCTATCAGTCCTTCTGCACCAAAGTCTCAAACCTCTGTATCTGCAACAATCCTTCTACTCCACAGTCTCCAAACTCTGCTATCTGCAACAGTCTTTCTGCACCCCAGGCTCCAACCTCTGCTCTCTGTAACAATCCTCCTGCACCTTAGTCTCAAAACTCTGCTCTCTACAATGGTGCTTCTGCACCTCAGTCTCTAACCTCTACTCTCTGTAACATTCCTTCTGCATCTCAGTCTCCAACATCTGCTCTCTCTGTGATCCTTCTGCAACCAAGTCTGTAAACTCTGCCCTCTGTAACAGTCCTTCTGCACCCATTCTCCAACCTCTGTTCTCTGAAACATTTTTTTTTGGACGCTAGTCTCAAAACTCTGCTCGCTACAACGATCTTTCTGCACCCCAGTCTCCATCCTCTGCTCTCTACAACAGTCCTTCTGCACCCCAGTCTCCAATATCTGCTCTCTGCAACAGTCCTTCTGCACCTCAGTCTGGAAACTCTGTTCTCTGCAACGATCTTTCTGCACCCCAGTCTCTAACCTCTGTTCTCTGTAACAGTCCTGCTGTACCACAGTTTCTAAGCTCTGCTCTCTGTAAGATCCTTCTGCAACCCTGTCTTCAAACTCTGCTGTCTGTAACAGTCCTTCTGCACCCCAGTCTCCAATCTCTTCTCTCTGTAACAGGCCTTTTTCACCCCATTCTCCACCTTCTGCTCTCTGCAACAGTTCTTCTGCACCCGAGTCTCCAAACTCTGCTTTTGTATCAGTCCATCTGCACCCCAATCTCCAACCTCTGCTCTCTGTAACAGTACTTCTGCATCTCAGTCTACAAACTCTGCTCTCTGCAACAGTCCTTCTGCAACCCAGTCTCAAACATCTGCTCTCTGCAAAAGTCCTTCTGCAAAAAAGTCTCCAACCTCTGCCTCTGTAACAGTCCTACTGGAACACAGTGTTCAACCTGTACTCTCTGCAACAGTCCATCTTCACTCAAATCTCAAACCTGTGCTCTCCGCAACAGTCCTGCTACACCCCATGTCCAGCCTCTGCTCTCTGCAGCAGTCCCTCTGAGACCAAGTCTCCAACTTCTGCTCTCTGTAACAATCATTTTGCACCTCAGTCTCCAACCTCTGCTCTCTGCAATGGTCTTTCTGCAACTCAGGCTCTACTCTCTCTGCACCCCTTCTCCAAACTCTGCTCTCCGGAACAGGCCTTCTGCACACCAGTCTCTGACCTCTGTTCTCTATAACGATCCTTCTGCACCCCAGTCTCCAAATTCGTCTCTCTTTACCAGTTCTTCAGCACCCCAGTCTCCAAAATCTGCTCATTCTAACAGTCTTTCTGCACCTCAGTCTCCAACATTGTTCTCTGCAACAGTTCTTCTGCACTCTAGTCTCCAACCTCTGCTCTCTGCAACAGTCCTACAGCACCCCAGTCTCCAACATGTGCTCTCTGCAAAAGTCCTTCTGCACCTCAGTCTGAAAACTCTGTTCTCTGCAACGATCCTTCTGCACCCTCGTCACCAACCTCTGCTCTCTGTAACAGTCCTGCTGCACCTTGGTCTACAAACTCTGCTCTCTGTAAGATCCTTGTGGAACCTTGTCTAAAACCTCTGCTCTCTGTAACAGTTCTTCTGCACCCTAGTCTCTGACCTCTGCTCTCTGTAACAGGCCTTTTGCACGCCAATCTCCAAACTCTACTCTCTGTAACAGTCTTTTTGCACCACAGTCTCTAACCTCTACTCTCTTCAACAGTCCTTTTGCAACTCTGTCTCTAATCTCTGCTCTAAGCAACCATTCATCTGCACCTCAGTATCCAAACTCTACTCTCTGTAACAGTCCTTTGCTCCCCAGTCTCTAACCTCTGCTGTCTGTGACGATCCTTCTTCACCCCAGTCTGCAACATCTGCTCTCTGAAACAAACCTTCTGCACCCCAGTCTCCAAACTCTTCTCTCTACAACGATCCTTCTGCACCCCAGTCTTCAACATCTACTCTATGCAATAGTCCTTCTGCACCCCTGTCTCCAACCTCTGATCTATGAAATATCCTTCTGCACTACAGTTTCAAAACTCTGCTCCCAGTAACATTCCATCTCTCCCCAGTCTCCAACCTCTGCTTTCTGAAACGGTACTGGTGCACATGAGTCTCCAACCTCTGTTCTCAGTAACAGTCCTTCTTCTCCCCATCTCCAACCTCTTCTCAATAACAGTCCTTCTGCACCTCAGTCTCCAACCTCTGCTCTCTGCAACAGTACTTCTGCACCCCTGTCTCCAACCTCTGCTCTCTGTAAGATCCTTCTGCACCCAAGTCTCCAAACTCTGCTTCTTTAACAATCCTTCTGCACATCAATCTCCAACATGTGCTCTCTGCAACAGTCCTTCTACACCCAATTCTCTAACCTCTGTTCTCTGCAACAGTCCTTCTGAACCACAGTTTCCAACATCTGCTCTCTGAAACAGTCCTTCTGTACCCTAGTCTCCAACGTATGCTCACTGTAACAGTCCTTCTGTACTTTACTATCCAAACTCTGCTCTCTCTAAAGGTCCTTCTGCACCACAGTCTCCAACTTCTGCCCTCTGTATCAGTACTTCTGCACCCCAGTCTCTAACCTCTGCTCTCTGTAACATTCCCTCTGCAACTCAGTCTCCAAACTCTGCTCTCTGCGACAGTTCTTCTGCACCCAAGTCTCTAACCTCTTCTCTCTGCAACAGTTCTTCTGCACCCCAGTCTCCAATATCTGCACTCTGAAATAGTCCTACTCAACCCCAGTCTCCAAACTCTGCTCTCTGGAACAGGCCTCCTGTACTGCGGTCTTCTTTCTTTATCAGTCCTTCTGCACCCCAGTCTCAAACCTCTGCTCTCTACAACGATCCTTTTTCACCCCAATCTCCAACGACTGCTCTTTGCAACAGTCCTTCTGCACCCAAGTCTCCAACAACTGCTGTCTGCAACAGTCCTTCTGCACCTCAGTCTAAAAATTCTGTGCTATGAAATGATCCTTCTACACTCCAGTCTTTAAACACTGCTTTCTGTAACAGTCTTTCTGCTTCCGAGTCTCCAACCTCTACTCTCTGTAACAGGACCTCCGCAAGTCAGTCTCCAACGTCTGCTCTCTGCAACAGTCCTTCTGCACTTCAGTCTCCAAACTCTGCTCTCCACAACAGTCCTTCTGCACCCTACTTACCAACATCTGCTCTCTGCAACAGTCCTTCTTCACCCCAGTCTCCAACATCTGCTCTCTGCAACAGTTTTTCTGCACCTCAGTCTGAAAACACTGCTCTCTGCAACGACACTTCTGCACCCAAGTCTCCTACCTCTGCTCTCTGTAACAGTCCTTCTACACCTCAGTCTCCCAAATCTGCTATCTGTAAGATCCTTCTGACACCCAGTCTTTAAACTCTGCACTCTGTAACAGTCCTTTTGCACCCCAGTCTTCAAACTCTGCTCTCTGTAACAGTCTTTCTGCACCCCAGTCTCCAAACTCTGCTCTGTGTAACAGTCTTCTGCACCCCAGTTTCTAAAATCTGCTCTCTGCAACAGTCCTTCTGCACCCCAGTCTCCAAACTCTGCTCTCTGCAATGATCCTACTGCACCCCAGTCTCCAATCTCTGATCTCTACAAGAGTCCTTCTGAACCTCAGTCTCCAACTTCTGCTGTCTGTAAGATCCTTCTTCACCCCTGTCTCCAAGCTCTGCTCCTTTCAACCATTCTTATCCACATCAGTCTCCAACCTCTACTCTATGTAACAGGACTTCTGCACCTCCGTCTCCAATCACTGCTCTTTGCAACAGTCCTTCTGCACCACAGTCTCCAAACTCTGGTCTCTGTTAGATCCTTCTGCACTCCAGATTCTAAACTTTGTTCTCTGTAACATTCCTTCTCTTCTCCAGTCTTTATCCTCTGCTTTGTGCAAGTGTCCTGCGGCACATTAGTCTCCAAACTCTGTCCTCTGCAACAGTCTTTCTGCTCCCAGTCTTCAACATCTGCTCTCTGTAACAGTCTTTCTGTACCGCAGTCTCCAACCACTGCTCTCCATAACAGGCCTTCTGCACCCCAGTCTCCAAATAGTGCTTTTTGTATCAGTCCTTCTGAAACTCAGTCTCAAACCTCTGCTCTCTGTATCTATCCTTCTGCACCTCAGTCTCCAACCTGTGCTCTCTGTATCATTCCTTCTGCACCCCAGTCTCCAACCTCTGCTTGCTGTAACAGTTTTTCTATACCGCAGTCTCCAAATTCTGGTCTCTGTAACGGTCCTTCTGCACTTCAATTTCCAACATCTACTTTCTGTAGCTGTCCTTCTGCACATCAGTCTGATACCTCTGCTCTCTACACGATCCTTCTGCACCCTAGTTTCAAAACATTGCTCTATGTAACAGTCCACCTGCACCTCAAACTCCACCATATCCTCTCTATAAAAGGCCTTCTGCATGCCAGTCTCCAAAGTCTTCTATCTGTCACATGCCTTCTGCACCCCAGTCTCCAAAATCTGCTCTCTGCCACGATCCTTCTGCACCCCAGTCTCCATCCTCTGCTCTCTGCAATGATTCTAGTGCACCCCACTCTCCAACCTCTGATCTCTGCAACAGTCCTTCTGCACAACAGTCTCTAAATTCTGCTCTCTAAAGATCCTTCTGCACCCCTGTATCAAACCTCTGCTCTCTGTAACAATCCTTCTGCATCCCAGTCTCCAACCTCGGCTCTCTGTAGCAGGACTTCCACACATCAGTCTCTAAACTCTGTTCTCTGCAACAGTCCTTCTGCAGCATATTCTCCAACCTCTGCTCTCTACAACAGTCCTTCTGCACCCTAGTTACCAACATCTGCTCTCTGCAACAGTCCTTCTGCACCCCAGTCTCCAACATCTGCTCTCTGCAACAGTTCTTCTGCATCTCAGTCTAAAAGCTCTGCTCTCTGCAACGACCCTTCTGCACCCCAGTCTCCTACCTCTGATCTCTGTAACAGTCTTTCTTCTCCTCAGTCTCCCAACTCTGCTCTCTGTAAGATACTTCTGCAACGCAGTCTTTAAACTTTGCACTCTGTAACAGTCCTTCTGCACAACAGTCTCCAACCTCTGCTCTCTGTAACAGGCCTTCTGCACCCCAGTCTCCAACCTCTTCTCTCTGCACCAACGATTTTTCTCCACCGCAGTCTCCAACATCTTCTCTCTGCAACAGTATTTTTGCACCCCAGTCTCCAAACTCTGCTCTGTGTAAGATCCATCTGAACCCCAGTCTTCAACCTCTGCTCTCTGTAACAGCCCTTCTGCACCCCAGTCTCCAAAATCTGATCTCTGTAACAGTCCTTCTGTACCTCAGTCTCCAACCTCTGCTCTATGTAATAGTCTTCCTGCACCCCAGCCTCTAAAATCTGCTCATTGCAACAGTCTTTCAGCACCCCAGTCTCCAAACTCTGCTCTTTGCAACGATCCTCTGGACCTCTGTCTCCAACGTCTTCTCTCTGCAACAGTCCTTCTGCACCACACTCTCCAACCTCTGCTCTCTTTAAGATTATTCTGCACTCCAGGTTCCAAACTCTGCTCTCTGTAAGATCTATGTGAACCCCAGTTTTCAACCTCTGCTCTCTGTAAGAGTCCTTCTGCACCCCAGTCTTTAAACTTTGCACTCTGTAACAGTCGTTTTGCACAACAGTCTTTAAACTCTGCTCTCTGTAACAGGACTTCTGCACTCCAGTCTCCAACCTTTTCTCTCTTCAACGATTCTTCTCCACCCCAGTCTCCAACATCTGCTCTCTGCAACAGTCCTTTGCACCCCAGTCTCGAAACTCTGTTCTCTGTAAGATCCATCTGAACCCCAGTCTCCAACCTCTGCTCTCTGTAACTGTTCTTCTTCACCCCAGTCATCAAACTCTGCTCTCTGTAACAGTTCTTTTGAACCCCAGTCTCTAATGTCTGCTCTCTGCAACAGTACTTCTACACCCCAGTCTCCAAACTCTGCTCTCTGCAACGATCCTTCTGGACCCCAGTCTCCAACGTCTGCTCTCTGCAACAGTCATTCTGCACCACAGTCTCCAACCTCTGCTCTCTGTAATATCCTTCTGCACTCCAGTTTCCAGACTCTGCTCTTTGTAACATTATTTCTCCACCCAAGTCTCCAACCTCTGTACTCTGAAACAGTACTTTAGCTCCCCAGACTCCAAGATCTGCTCTCTGTAACAGTCCTTCTGTACCGCAGTCTCCAACCTGTACTCTTTGTAAGGGTCCTTCTACACCCTAGTTTCCAACCTCTGTTTTCTGTATCAGTCTGTCTGAACCCCAGTCTCTAACCTCTGTTCTCTGTATCTAACCGTGTGCACCTCAGTCTCCAACATGTGCTCTATGTAAGAATCCTTCTGCACCCCAGTCTCCAACCTCTGTTCTCGGTAACAGTCCTATACCGAAGTCTCCAAACTCTGCTCTTTGTAAGAGTCCTTCTGCACCCCAATTTCTAAACTCTGCTTCCTGTAACAGTCCTTCTGCACCTGAGTTTCTAAACTCTCCTATGTGTAACAGTCCTTCTACACCTCAGTTTCCAACGACTGCTCTTTGTAACCCTCTTTCTTGACCTACGTCGGAAACCTCTGCTCTCTGCACGATCCTTCTGCACCCCAGTCTCAAACCACTGCTCTCTGTAACAGTCCACCTGCACCTCAGTCTCCAACCTCTGCTCTCTGTAAGATCTTTCAGCAACCCAGTCTCCAAACTCTGCTCTCTATAACATTTCTTCTGCACCCCAGTCTCCAAACTCTCCTCTCTGCAACAGTCCTTCTGCACCCCAGGCTCGAACATCTGCTCTCTTCAACAGTCCTTCTGAACCTCAGTCTGAAAATTCTGCTCCCTTAAACAAGCCTTCGGCATGCCAGTCTCCTAATTTTGCTCTCTGTAACAGTCTTTCTGCACCTCATTCTCCCAACTCTGCTCTCTGTAAGATCCTTCTACAACCCAGTCTTTAAACTCTGTAGTCTGTAACATTCCTTCTGCACAACAGTCTCCAAACTCTGCTCTCTGTAACAGGACTTCTGCAACCCAGTCTCCATCCTCTGCTCTGTGTAACAGTCCTTCTGTACTGCAGTTTCCAAACTGTTCTATCTGTAATGGTCCTTCTGCACCCCACTCTCCAACCTCTGCTTGCTCTATCAGTCCTTCTGCACTCAAGTCTCCATCCTCTGCTCTCTGTAACAGTCCTTCTGCACCTCAGTCTTCAAAGTCTGCTCTCTGCAACAGTCTTTTGGCACCCCAATCTCCACACTCTGTTCTCTGCAAAAGTTTTTCTACACCCAAGTCTTTAAATTCTACACTCTGCAACAGTCCTTCTAAATTTCAGTCTCCAACCTCTTATCTTTTCAAAGGTCTTTCTGCACCTCTGTCTTCAACATCTGCTCTCTGTAACAGTCCTTCTGCACCCCAGTCTCCAAAATCTGCTCTCGGTAACAGTCCTTCGGCACCCCAGTCTCCATACTCTGCTCTCTGCAACGATCCTTTTACACCCAAGTCTCAAAACTCTGCTCTCTGCAACAGTTCTTCTGCACCCCAGTCTCCAACATCTGCTCTCTGCAAAAGTTTTTCTAAACCTCATTCTGAAAACTCAGCTCTCTGCAACGATCCTTGTAAACCAAAGTCTCCAACCTCTGCTCTCTTTGACAGTTCTTCAGCACCTCAGTCACCAACCTCTGCTGTCTGTAAGATCCTTACGCCACCCAGTCTCCAAACGCTGCTCTATGTTACAGGCCTTCTACTCCCCAGTCTCCAAGCTCTGCTCTGTGTAACAGGTCTTCTGCACCTCAGTTTCCAACCTCTTCTCTCTGCAACGATCTTTCTGCACCCCATTCTCCAACCTCTGCTCTCTTCAACAGTACTATTGCACCCCAGTCTCCAACCTCTGCTCTCTGTAAGATAATTCTGCACATCTGTCTCCAACCTCTGCTCTCTTTAACAGTACTTCTGTACCACAGTCTCCAACCTCTATTCTCTGTAACGGTCCTTCTGCACCCCAGTCTACAAACACTGCTCTCTTCAACAGTCCTTCTGCACCTCAGTCTCCAAACACTGCTCTCTGTAACAGTTTTTCTGCACCTCAGTCTTCAATCACTGCTCTCTGCATTAAACCTTCTGCACCCCAGTCTCCAACGTCTGCTCTCTGCAACAATCCTCCTGCACCAAAGTCTCCAAACTTTCCTTTTTGTAAGATCCATCTGCTCCCCAGTCTCCAAACTCTACACTCAGTATCAGTCCATTTGCACACCAGTCTCCAAACACTGCTTCCTGTAACAGTTTTTCTGCACCTCAGTCTTAAACAACTGCTCTCTGCAACAGTCCTTGTGCACCCCAGTCTCCAACCTCTGCTCTTTAGAACAGTCTTTCTATACCCCAGTCTCCATAATCTACTCTCTGCATCGATCCTTCTGCACCCAAATCTCCAATGTCTGCTCTCTGCAACAATCCTTCTGCACCACAGTCTCCAAACTTTCCTCTCTTTAAGATTTTTCTACACCCCAGTTTCCAAACTCTGCTCTCTATAACATTCCTTCTGCACCCCAGTCTCCAAAGTCTGCCCTCTGCAATGGTCCCTTTGCACCCCAGTCTCCAACCTTGTTCTCTACAACAGTTCTTCTGTACCGCAGTCTTCAACCTCTGTTCTCTGTAAGGGTCTTTTTGAAACCCAGTCTCCAATATCTGCTCTCTGCAACAGTCCTTCTCCACCCCAGTCTCCATCATCTGCTCTCCGTAACAGTCCTTCTGTACTGCAGTTTCCAAACTCTTCTCTCTGTTACGGTCTTTCTGCACCCCACTCTCCAACCTCTGCTTTCTCTATCAGTCCTTCTGCACTCAGGTCTCCAACCTCTGCTCTCTGTAATAGTCCTTCTGCACCTAAGTCTCCAACGTCTGCTCTCTACAACAGTCCTTCGGCACCCCAGTCTCCAACCACTGCTCTCTGTTACAGTCCTTCTGTACTACAGTCTCCAAATTCTTCTCTCTGTAATGGTTCTTCTGGACCCCAGTCTCCAAACTCTGCTTACCGTATCAGTTCTTCTGCACCCTGGTCTCTAAACTCTGCTTTCTGTAAAAGTCCTTCTGCAACTCAGACTACAATTTCTGCTCTCTGCAACAGTCCTTCTGCGCCCTAATCTCCAATCTCTGCTCTCTGCAACAGCCCATCTGCACTTCAGTGTCCAAACTCTGCTCTCTGTAAGATCTTTCTGAAACCCAGTCTTTAACCTCTGCTTTCTGCTATGGTCCTTCTTAACCCCAGCCTCTAACATCTGTTCTCTACAACAGTTATTCTGCACCCCAGTCTCAAACCTCGGCTCTCTGTAACAGTCCTTCTTTACCGCAGTCTCCAATCTCTGTTCTCTGTAAGGGTTGTTCTGCACCACAGTCTCCAACCACTGCTTTCTATATCAGTCCTTTTGCACCATATTCTCCAAACTCTGCTCTCTGTAACCGTCCTTCTGCACCTCAGTCTGCAACCTCTGCTCTCTGCAATAGTCCTTCTGCACCCCAGTCTGTAAACTCTGCTCTCTGCAACAGTCCTTCTGCACCACAGTCACCAACCTCTACTTTCTGTATCAGTCCTTCTGCACCCAAGTCTCCAAACTGTGCTCTCTGTAACAGTCCTTCTGCACCTCAGTCTCCAACCTCTACTTTCCTCTGCAGTCCTCTCCACTCTAGTCTCCAACCTCTGCTCTCAGTAACAGTCCTTCTGCACCTCAGTCTGAAAACTCTTCTCTCTGGAACGATCTTTCTGCATCTCAGTCTCAAAACTTTTCTCTGTGTAACAGTCCTTATGTACCTCAGTCTCCAAACTTTTGTCTCTGTAAGATCCTTTTGCAACCTACTCTTTAAACTCTGCTCTCTGTAACTATCCTTCTGCACCCCAGTCTCCAAGCACTGCTCTCTGTAACAGGCCTTCTGCACCCCAATCTCCAACCTATGCTGTCTATAACAGGCCTTTTGACCCCAGTCTCCAAACTCTTCTCTCTTCAACTATCCTTCTGCACCCCAGTCTCTAACCTCTGCTCTCTGCACCAGTCCTCCTGCATCCTAGTCTCAAACCTATGCTGTCTGTAAGATCCTTCTGTACACCTGTCTCCTACCTCTGCTCTTTGTAAAAGTACTTCTGAAAAGCAGTCTCGAAACTCTGCTCTCTGTAAGGGTCCTTCTGCATTTCAATCTCCAATCTTTCCTCTCTGCAACACTCCTTCTGCAAACCAGTCTCCAAAATTTGCTCTGTGCAATAGATTTTCTGTACGTGAGTCTCCAACCTGTGCTCTCTGTAAAAGTCCTACTTCACCTTAGTCTTAAACCTGTGCTTTCTCTAAAAGTCCTTCTGAACCACAGTCTCCAATCTCTGTTCTCTATAACGATCCTTCTGAACCCCAGTCTGCAAAATCTGCTCTCTGCGACAATCTTTATGCACCCCAGTCTCCAAAGTCTGCTCTCTGTAACAGTCCTTCTGCACCCCAGTCACCAACCTCTGGTCTCTGCAACAGTCCTTCAGCACCCAATTCTCCAACATTTGCTCTCTGCAACAGTCCTTCTACACCCCAGTCTACAACTTCTGCTCTCTGCAACAGTCCTTCTACCCCCTAGTCTCGATACTCTGCTCGCCGCAACGATCCTTCTGGACCCCAGTCTCCAACCTCTGTTTCCTTCCACAGTTCTTCTGCACCCCAGTATCCAAACTCTGCTCTCTGTAAGGGTCCTTATGCACCCCAGTATCCAAACTCTGCTTTCTGTATCAGTTGTTTTCCACCACAGTCTCAAAAATCTGCCCCCTGTAACAGTCCTTCTGCAACTCAGTCTCCAAACTCTTCTCTCTGTAACAGTGCTGCTGCACCTCAGTCTCCAACTTTTGCTCTTCTTAATATCTTTCTGCACCGCAGTCTCCAAACTCTGCTCTCTGTAACAGTCGTTCTGCACCTCAGTCTCTTACCTCTACTTTTAGCACCAGTCCTTCTGCACCCCAGTCTCTGAACTCTGCTTTCTGTATCAGTCAATCTGCACCCCAGTCTCCAAGCTCTGGTCTCTGCAACGATCCTTCTGCACCCCAGGCTTCAACCTCTGTTCTCTACAACACTTCTTCTGCACCCCAGTCTCCAAACACTGCTCTCTTTAACAGTCTATCTGTTCCGCAGTATCCAAACTCTGTTTTCTTTAAGGGTCCTTCTGCACCCGAGTTTCCAACCTCTGCTTTCTATATCAGTACTTCTGCACCACTGTCTCCAAACTCTGCTCTGTAACAGTCCTTCTCCATCACAGTCTGCCACCTCTGAAGTCTGCAGTTGTCCTTCTGCACCCAGTCTCCAACCTCTGCTCTCTGCAAAAGTTCTTCTGCACCCCAGTCTTCAACATCTGCTCTCTACAACAGTCCTTCTCCACCCCAATCTCGAAAATATGCTCTCTGTAACAGTACTTTTGTACTGCAGTTTCCAAACTCTTCTCTCTGTAATGGTCTTTTTGCACTCCACTCTCCAACCTCTGCTTTCTCTATCAGTCCTTCTGCACTCAATCTCCAACCTGTGCTCTGTAACTGTCCTTCTGCATTTCAGTCTCTAATGTCTGCTAGCTGCAACAGTCTTTCGGAACCCCAAACTTCACCCTGTGCTCTCTGCAACAGTCCTACACCCAAGTCTCCAACCTCTGCACTCTGCAACAGTCCTTCTAAACCTCAGTCTCCAAACTCTTCTTTTTGCAAAGGTCTTTCTGCACCTCAGTCTTCAACATCTACTCTCTGTAAATGTCCTTCTGAACCTCAGTCGCCAACCTCTGCTCTCTGTAAGATTCTTCTAAAAACCAGTCTCTAAACTCTGCTTTCTATAACAGTCTTTCTGCACCCCAGTCTCAAAATTCTGCAGTCTGTAAAACTCCTTCGCCACCCCAGTCTGCACCCTATGTTCTCTGCAATGATCCTTCTACAACCAAGTCTCCAAACTCTGCTCGCTGCAAAACCCAGTCCCCTACATCTGCTCTCTGCAACAGTTTTTCTAAACCTCATTCTGAAAACTCTGTTCTCTGAAAGGATCTTTCTGGAACCCAGTTTCTAACCTCTGCTCTCTCAGACAGTCCTTCGGCACCTCAGTCACCAACCTCTGCTCTCTGTAAGATCCTTATGCCACTCAGTCTCCAAACTCTGCTGAGTGTTACATGTCATCTGCTCCCCAGTCTCCAAGCTCTGCTCTTTGTAACAGGCCTTCTGGACCTCAGTATCCAACCTCTTCTCTCTGCAACAATCCTTCTGCACTCCATTCTCCAAAATCTGCTCTCTGCATCAGTCCTATTGCACCCCAGTTTCCAAACTCTGCTCTCTGTAAGATCCTTATGCACACCTGTCTCAAACCTCTGCTCTCTTTAACAGTTCTTCTGTACAGCAGTCTCTAACCTCTATTCTCTGTAACAGTCTTTCTGCACCCCAGTCTCCAAACACTGCACTCTACACAGTCCTTCTGCTCTCTGCATCAGTCCTATTGCACCCCAGTCTCCAAACTCTGCTCTCTGTAAGATCCTTATGCACACCTGTCTCACACCTCTGCTCTCTTTAACAGTTCTTCTGTACAGCAGTCTCTAACCTCTATTCTCTGTAACAGTCTTTCTGCACCCCAGTCTCCAAACACTGCACTCTGCACAGTCCTTCTGCACCCAGTCTCCAATCTCTCTTCTCTGCGACAGTCCTTCTGCAACTTAGTCTCTAAACACTGATCTCTGTAACAGATTTTCTACAACTCAGTCTTCAACAACTGCTCTCTGCAACAGTCCTTCTTCACCCCAGTCTCCAAACTCTGCTCTCTAAAACAGTCCTTCTATACACCAGTCTCCATAATCTACTCTCTGAAACGATCCTTCTTCACCCCAGTCTCCAAAGTCTGCTCTCTGCAACAATCCTTCTGCACCCCAGTCTCAAAAATTTCCTCTCTTTAAGATCTTACTGGACCCCAGTAACCAAACGCTGCTCTCAGTCTTAGTCCTTCTGCACCTCAGTCTCCAAACACTGCTCCCTGTAACAGTTTTTCTGCACCTCAGTCTTCAACAACTTCTCTCTGCAACAGTCCTCCTGCACCCCAGTCTCCAACGTCTGCTGTCTAGAAAAGACCTTCAATACCACAGTCTCCATAATCTACTCTCTGCAACGATCCTTCTGCACCCCAGTCTCCAACGTCTGCTCTCCTCAACAATCGTTCTGCACCCAAGTCTCCAAACATTCCTCTCTTTAAGATTCTTCTGCACCCCAGTTTCCACAATCTGCTTTCTGTAACATTCCTTCTGCACAGCAGTCTCCAACGTCTGCCCTCTGCAATGGTCCCTATTCACCCCAGTCTCCAACCTTGTTCTCTACAACAGTTCTTCTGTACCGCAGTCTCTAACCTCTGCTCTCTGTAATGGTCCTTCTGCAACCCAGTCTCCAAAATCTGCTTTCTGTATCAGTCCTTCTGCACCACAGTCTCAAACATCTGCTCTGTGTAACAGTCCTTCTGTACTGCAGTCTCCAAACACTGCTCTCTGTAATAGTCTTTCTGCACCCCAGTATACAAACTATACTCTCTGTAACATTCCTTCTCCAACCCAGTCTCCAAACTCTGCTTACTGCAACAGTCTTTCTGCATTCCAGTCTCCAACCTCTGCTCTCTGCAACAGTTCTTCTACACCCCAGTTGCCAACCTCTGCTCTCTGGAAGGATCCTTCTGAACCCCAGTCCCCAACGTCTTCTCTCTGCAACAGTGCTTCTGCACCCGAGTCTCCAACCTCTGCTCTCTGTAAGATCCTTCTGCAACCCCGTCTCCGAACTCTGATCTCTGTAACAGTCCTTCTGTACC